>NC_033795.1:2833294-2834713 GCF_001876935.1 Asparagus officinalis | reverse complement strand
TTTAGGATTAAAGAAGCGAAGAGAATCGAGAAACCCTTACCGCTGTCGCCGATGAGAAGAAGCTTGATTAGGTAATCGTAATCAGCACGAGCCCTCGCAGGTGGAGCAGCCATTGACGAGATCGAGAACGGCTAAAAGAGAGATCTCAAACCCTAATCCGATCTCTACAACAATTTACACGTAGATCAAAATAAACGATGGCGAGAAGAGAGAGAAACAAAAATGAAAAAAAGAGAGAATAATAGAACGAGAAAGCCAGTTATGTGGAAACGGTGCGCTTACCGCCCGGTGAGCGCAACAAAGGCATTATTTTGGGAAACGGGTATACAAAGGCATTATTTTGGGAAACGGGTATATTTTTTAAACCACCCTGAACTTTTGTATAATTAGCACAATATACTTTACACTTTGAAAAAGGAGAAAACTCCAAAATTTTTGAGGAGTTCCTTATAGAGCATCTCCAACCGTTTTCCCAAAAAAAATTTCAAAATGGGAAAGCAAAAGTCATATTCTCTAAATTATTTTTGCTCTAACTCCAGCAACTTCCCCATTTTGAAGAATCCTACATTTATTATAATAATAAAAATATTCTACATTCCTATTTTGACATGCTCTTATGCATTGGAACTGCCCCCATGGCTTTTTTTATAATTATAAATTTTGTTTTATATTTATTTTCTCCTCCATCCTGTTTTAAAGAACGTGTTGTATTTATGACAAAGCTCTCCCAGATATTTGAAGAATGCCCCAGATTTAGGAAAGACTCCCATTTTTTTCTCCTTCACCCCTAATTTGGGGAATGTGATGGAGAATCTATTAGACAAAAAAAAGCCTAAAATTCTTTAAAAATGTGAATACCAATAAAATGGGGAAGCTGTTGGAGATGCTCTTACAACACTACTCCATGCATACTTTCATTTATTTGTCCTCGTATTTACTATTTAGGATAGCACTATAATAAGGATAAAAAAAATATTAAAAGTTATTAATTATAAACTTGCAAAGCATATTCTAAATATTATCGTAATAAGTTACGTGAGTACGTCACTAAGGGTGTGTTTGGATTTCAATGGGGTTAAGGGAAACTAGGTGAGAGAAGAGAAGGGAAGGGAAGGGAGTTCCCTTCCCCTTGGTTACACACCAGGTGTAACAAATTTTATACTATTAAGGGGTGAACTAGGGTGAAGAACTTCACCTCCTAAAATGTTCCCAAATAAGGTGAATGGTTCCCCTAACTTTCCTTCTCCCTTGTTCCCCTCAATCCAAACAAGCCATGAGGGAAAAATCCTAGCATTGCCACTACACAAAAACATTGGGATAATTTTCTTTTAATATATTTCAAGAAGAAGAGGATGGGAGTAAACCGGAAAGAATAAGGGCTTGTTTGGATTGAGGGTAATGGGAGTGAGGGGAAGGGAG
>NC_033795.1:2785098-2832294 GCF_001876935.1 Asparagus officinalis | reverse complement strand
ATGCCCTGGAGTTAATATTCCTCTTCCTTTTCAACACGGTCATCACAGGGTCCATGATTACTGGAGCAGCCTCGGAACTCCCGTCACGCCACGGACCACCAAAATCCTTAGCTCAGAGTATACAGACCAAGGCAACAATTAAATGACGGTCGCAAAACCAGGGCACGATCGTAATCTAACGGGCAGTTGGATGTACACGACGCAAACAGACACAACGAGAAGTAATCCCTACACATTTACCGACACGCTCCAGTACTTATAAAACAAGTCGTCACAAACAGTTCGAATAACACAGCAGAGCCACCATCCATCCTTCTATTCAAGATTACCATAATTGTATCAATCCTAAAATTATATTTATTGGTAGATATTTGGGGTTTATGAAGCGTCTAGTTCGTAAGCGAGCCATCCAGAGGGTTCTAAGCTGAAGGTTACGTGCACCAACGAATGTCATAAACGTTATACATCATTAACACTGCGCCGCAAGAACCCACGTAAAAGCGATCAGAGGCACCCAACTAAAGGAGAAGAAACTCGTAAAATATGCCACGATCTGCATCTTGGAGGCAGATTCATAGCATATGTAATTGAATAATCTAGACATTTTCAAGCGATTTCGAAGTAATGTACATTAATTATGGAATTGGATGACCTGTATTATTTACATTCATTGTTACAATACGAATGTATGTTGTTAAATTATGGCGATTATGGAGAAGCTTTAACAATATGAAATATCAGGTAGGAATGCAGCACATGATATCCAAAAAAAAAACACACCCAAAGATTATTCCCGATTGGTTTCAAAACCGATGTAGAGTAGCATAAGAATGTAGATATTGTATAAAGTTTACTTTTAAATTTTTAAGCAACTCGGAGATCATTGTTATTCAATTGATCTTGAATTAGGTTGAAAAGACGTTCTGCTGTGCCGTATCTCTGAAGATATTTAGTATCACCACCAATGCCTGTACTATGAGTGAGAAAGAGATAGTGAAACACATATTAAGGGTACAAGTTTAAAACAGTGCGACAGATGATAAGAGGTACGCAAAATAGTGGGTTAATGGTCCTGTTTTGCACAGTGAATTTTTGTCTAAGGCATAAGAATCAAACCAGTTGAAGCTTGACATCTTATATTATGGCCATTGGAAGATATTGTAGAGATAATTCAGAGCTATGGTCAAAAATCAGCGTATTGCATGTTTAACGATTGCTGGAGTCGCTGTCAAACGCGCAACGGATCATTATGGGTTTACACACTAGTAACCCGAAGAGATATATCTAGATGAAATTCATATTCGCAGAAACAGGGGCGGAACAGCAGTTCTTCTATGTGAAAGACCAATGTTGCCGATATGGGTCGTGCTATACAAAGGAGCCAAGATCTATTGTCTCCTAATAATAACCGCTAGTGATGAGGACAATGAAAATTGGTTTTCTGATGAAATTTGGCAGATGTTCTCGTTACCCAGAATGTCAGCTTGATATGACAGATTGCGGGAGATTCACGCTGAAACCCAATTTTAGAGTATATTATGTATGCATTTTGTGCAAGTTGTAAGAAGGTATAATTATGTATCGTCATTTTTGTGGCGCGAATGTTATATAATGTTTAATTGTTTTGGCATGTTTAATCTGTGAATAGTAGGCAAATATTCGTACTTGAACTCATCCCTATTCCATGTTCAGGATGAGAACATCGGGTTATTGGCGGGGGTCGAGTCTCAGGACAGGTCACGACTACGAGCCTAGGCTCAGAACAGTTCAGGAGGCCTGGCCAGAACAGCTCCTGGAGGCACACTTTCAGCACATACGGATATAAGGATGATTTTCAATTAATTTTGTACAACTCAAAGTATGGACGATATGAACACCATCCCCGAGAGAGGTTTTTTTTATGGGATAAGATGATCGCGGAATTTCGGGTCGTCGTACGGACACAACTCTAGCATCTCGCCTCATATAGGATTAGAAATCATATATGTGTTGTAATATTTATCCAATCATATTTAAAAGTCAGCTTTGTATTTAAAATCTATTGTATGTTACATATTATTTTATTTGCATAAGATAATTTGGAGCATTGATATTCTCACACCGGAGCCATGATTCACATTCAACCCTCCCACACCTACTAGATAATGGTATCGCGAATAAATTTAATTAATGCTTTGCATCATAATATATAGATCTTCCAATTTTCCAGTATGATATATCTTTAAGTCATTGTGGGGATTCTTGGACACCCATCGTCTTCGCAAAGTACGCAGGGGCCGATTAGTTGCGTTCGTGACGCCCAGACATTCGCCATACCCATATGCATCCGATTCGTATCATGGAGAGAACGAGGTTGAAGTATCATCCACTTGGCACTCAAAGGCTAGATGAACTACACCTATGATAAGTTAGAAGAAGTTGCAACGAAGCGCAGGATTATGAGAATGCGAAGAGTAAATTTAATAATTTTGCGCGAAATTAGTTTTCGCTTTTTCATACACGATAACTTCTGTTGTCAATGTGACGAGAGAAAAAGCGAGATGCAAACTGCCGGGAGACGTGGGGAAAGCAAGCCCTGATCCAACAGGGCACCGAGAGGCTTTCGGGAATTCTTTCAGTGGGTTGATAACTTGCGCGGATGCCGGTGTCCAATAAAATTTAATGAACTACAGTCGCGTTTGTCACGAGCGGGCGCAGTCATAAAACCCGTAACTTCAAATTCAAGGACTTCCATGGTCCGCATACGAGGAAATATGGAGAGAGTTGATGGTATAAGATCGATTACTTCTTTAATTTTTTTTTGATATAGATAGTTACAAAATAACTTCATATTATCATTAATATTTACATGCAGATTGTAGAAATTCTATTGTACTTGAGGACTACGCCTGGGCGTGGCAACATGTTCATATCAAGTTGAAGGGCCGGCCGAGGGCTTTAAAAGGACCCCATGCGACTAACCAAGTGGTATTTCCCAAGTAACTAATATCTTCGCCCGCGAGGCAAAAGTTTCGAAATATAGGTTTCAGTTATGACTCAAATATTCAGTGTCAGTATGTCAAAAACGCCGTTACTACGCCGTAATGATGCAATAAAGTTATTGAAGTGACTCTGCAAGTGATATATACATAACGATATAAAGTAAAATATTGTATACTAAACAAGAATACTGCAAACAACAAATTGGTCTGAAGTTAATGAAGCAGAGAAGACTTTTATGTTTAGATATAGATGAGCAGGATGATGCAAACTGCGATCATTAATTCTACGGAGTGTGCTCTTCTTTTTTATTGGGGATACGGTAGAGTCTTGTAAACTCTAGAGACTAACTTATTAATAAATTTTGGTTTTTCTTTAAATATTTACTTCGTAGAATCAAGCTTTCGTGATTCGAAAGATTATCCTTGGTGGATTCACGACTACACTTCTACGCTACGGTCAACATCTTATTTCCCCAGAGAATAAGCAAAATACAAATATAGCAGATGACTTCTGCTAAATGATGATATCGTTCTTTATGTTCAATTTGCTGTAGAAGCCATGAAAATTTGGGGTGAGCAAAGTCGGTTCAGTCAGTTTTTTCGTACATTTTGATCAGAATTGAACAAAAACTATTCTAAATTTAAAACGCCTCCATAGAATCGAAATTAATAGATCACTATTGAGTCGTTTATTTAGTTGAACTTCGAATAGATTGATTAAAGGGAAAAGTCTATTTTGACCATAAGCAAAAAATGCGGAAAAAAGAAATAAAGGGAAATGTGCCTTTAAGGATATACATGTAAAAAATGATAGAGATTAAGTTGTTAAAGAAAATTTATAAAGAAAATGAGAAAGAATTTAAAGATTTAATTGAAAGAAATAATAGTATGTTGAGCATTCGAGAAAGCAGTCGCTTTAAGCATATGCTCAGATTGAATTTTTCATAGACTGAACAGATCAGATAAATATTTTTAAATTGAGCTGAATCGATCTTTGGACGTACGTATTATAGGTTATAAACAGATTAATGCTCACTCTACATAAAATGCTACGACAATGAGATAAGATTTTTTATATTTTTTAATTTGAGTCCTTGTAGAAGATTTATTTCTTTTTCTATTTAAGTAGAGTCTTGTAAACTCTAGAGACATAACTTTT
This sequence comes from Asparagus officinalis, assembly GCF_001876935.1. NCBI lineage: Eukaryota > Viridiplantae > Streptophyta > Magnoliopsida > Asparagales > Asparagaceae > Asparagus > Asparagus officinalis. The sequence goes on along the minus strand of NC_033795.1, from coordinate 2,828,154 downwards.
AATTAATAAAATTTTGTTTTTCTTTAATATTTACTTCGTGAATTCAAAGCTTTTCGTGATTCGAAGATTATCCTTGGTGGATTCCGAAGCTACTACTTCTACGCTACGTCAACTCTTATTTCCCTCAAGAGAACAAGAATACAAATATAGATGACTTTCTTGCTAATATGATATCGTTTTTATGTTTCAGATTTGCTGTAAAGCCATAAATTTGGGGTGAGCAAACGGTCGGTTCAGTCAGTTTTTGTAAATTTTGATAGAATTGAACAAAACTATTCTATATTTAAAACCCATCCCAAATCGAAATTAATTAGATCACTTTGAGTCGGTTTATTTATTTTTGAACTTCGATAAGATTGATTAAGGAAAAAGTCTATGTTTGACCCATAAGAAAAATGCATATATAAGAAATAAAAGGAAAAAGTGTGCATTTAAGGATATACATGTAAGAAAATGATAGAGATTAGTTGTTACAAAAAATTAAAAAAAATGAGAAAGAAATTTAAAGATAATGAAAATAATGAAATAATATAATATGTTCGAACAATGCGAGAAAGCAGTCGCTTTAGCTTGCTCAGATTGAAATTTCTATAGACTGGAACGATCAAGACATATTTTTAAATTGAGCTGTAATGCGTCTTTTGCGGTTTAATAGTCAAACAGATTAATGCTCACTCCTCACATAAAATGGCTACGACATGAGAAAGAATTTTTTACTATTTTTTTAATGTTTGAGTCCTTGTAGAAGTCTTATTCTTTTTCTATTTATAGTAGAGTCTTGTAAACTCTAGAGACATAACTTTTAATTAATAAAATTTTGTTTTTCTTTAATATTTACTTCGTGAATTCAAGCTTTCGTGATTCGAAGATTATCCTTGGTGGATTCCGAAGCTACTACTTCTACGCTACGTCAACTCTTATTTCCCTCAAAGAGAACAAGATACAAATATAGATGACTTTCTTGCTAATGATGATATCGTTTAATGTTTCAGATTTGCTGTAAAGCCATAAATTTGGGGTGAGCAAACGGTCGGTTCAGTCAGTTTTTGTAAATTTTGATAGAATTGAACAAAACTATTCTATATTTAAAACCCATCCCAAATCGAAATTAATTAGATCACTTTGAGTCGTTTATTTAGTTGTGAACTTCGAATAGATTGATTAAGGAAAAGTCTATTTTGACCCATAAGAAAAATGCATATAAAGAAATAAAAGGAAAAGTGTGCATTTAAGGATATACATGTAAGAAATGATAGAGATTAGTTGTTAACAAAAAATTTAAAAGAAAATGAGAAAGAAATTTAAAGATTAATGAAAGAAATAATAGTATATGTTGAACAATCGAGAAAGCAGTCGCTTTAGCTTGCCAGATTGAAATTTTCATAGCTGAACCGATCAGAACATATTTTTAAATTGAGCTGAATCGATCTTTGCCCGGTTTAATAGGTTCAAACAGATTAATGCTCACTCCTACCATAAAATGCTAGCGACAATGAGAAAGAATTTTTTAATATTTTTTAATGTTTGAGTCCTTGTAGAAGTCTTATTTCTTTTTCTATTTAAGTAGAGTCTTGTAAACTCTAGAGACATAACTTTTAATTAATAAAATTTGTTTTTCTTAATATTTACTTCGTGAATTCAAAGCTTTTCGTGATTCGAAGATTATCCTTGGTGGATTCCGAAGCTACTACTTCTACGCTACGTCAACTCTTATTTCCCTCAAGAGAACAAGAATACAATATAGATGACTTTCTTGCTAATATGATATCGTTTTTATGTTTCAGATTTGCTGTAAAGCCATAAATTTGGGGTGAGCAAACGGTCGTTCAGTCAGTTTTTGTAAATTTTGATAGAATTGAACAAAACTATTCTATATTAAAAACCCATCCCAAATCGAAATTAATTAGATCACTTTGAGTCGGTTTATTTAGTTTGAACTTCGAATAGATTGATTAAGGAAAAAGTCTATTTTGACCATAAGAAAAATGCATATAAAGAAATAAAAGGAAAAGTGTGCATTTAAGGATATACATGTAAGAAATGATAGAGATTAGTTGTTACAAAAATTTAAAAGAAAATGAGAAAGAAATTTAAAGATTAATGAAAGAAATAATAGTATATGTTGAACAATCGAGAAGCAGTCGCTTTAGCTTGCTCAGATTGAAATTTTCATAGACTGAACGATCAGAACATATTTTTAAATTGAGCTGAATCGATCTTTGGCGCGGGTTTAATAGGTTCAAACAGATTAATGCTCACTCTACATAAATGCTACGACAATGAGAAAGAATTTTTTTACTATTTTTTTAATGTTGTGAGTCCTTGTAGAAGTCTTATTTCTTTTTCTATTAAGTAGAGTCTTGTAAACTCTAGAGACATAACTTTTAATTAATAAAATTTTGTTTTTCTTTAATATTTACTTTGTGGAATTCAAGCTTTCGTGATTCAAGATTATCTTGGTGGATTCCGAAGCTACTACTTCTACGCTACGTCAACTCTTATTTCCCTCAAGAGAAAAAACACAATATAGATGACTTTCTTGCTAATATGATATCGTTTTTATGTTTCAGATTTGCTATAAGCCATAAATTTGGGGTGAGCAAACGCGTCGGTTCAGTCAGTTTTTGTAAATTTTGATAGAATTGAACCAAACTATTCTATATTTAAAACCCCACCCAAATCGAAATTAATTAGATCACTTTGAGTCGGTTTATTTAGTTTGAACTTCGAATAGATTGATTAAGGAAAAAGTCTATTTTGACCCATAAGAAAAATGCATATAAAGAAATAAAAGGAAAAGTGTGCATTTAAGGATATACATGTGTAGAGCGTGATAGAGATTAGTTGTTACAAAAAATTTAAAGAAAAATGAGAAAGAAATTTAAAGATTAATGAAAGAAATAATGTATATGTTGAACAATCGAGAAAGCAGTCGCTTTAGCTTGCTCAGATTGAAATTTTCATAGACTGAACCGATCAGAACATATTTTTATAATTGAGCTGAATCGATCTTTGGCCGGTTTAATAGGTTCAAACAGATTAATGATCACTCCTACCATAAAATGCTACGAATATGAGAAAGAATTTTTTTACTATTTTTTTAATGTTTGAGTCTTGTAGAAGTCTTATTTCTTTTTCTATTTAAGTAGAGTCTGTAAACTCCTAGAGACATAACTTTTAATTAATAAAATTTTGGTTTTTCTTAATATTTTACTTTGTGGATTCGAAAGCTTTCGTGATTAAGATTATTCTTGGTGATTTCCGAAGCTACTACTTCTACGCTACGTCAACTCTTATTTCCCTCAGAGAACAAAAACACAAATATAGATGACTTTCTTGCTAATATGATATCGTTTTTATGTTTCAGATTTGCTATATAAGCCATAAATTTGGGGTGAGCAAACGATCGTTCAGTCAGTTTTTGTAAATTTTAATAGAATTGAACCAAACTATTCTATATTTAAAAACCATCCCAAATCGAAATTAATTAGATCACTTTGAGTCGGTTTATTTAGTTTGAACTTCGAATAGATTGCATTAAGGAAAAAGTCTATTTTGACCCATAAGAAAAATGCATATAAAGAAATAAAAAGGAAAAGTGTGCATTTAAGGATATACATGTTAACGTGATAGATGATTAGTTGTTACAAAAAATTTAAAAGAAAATGAGAAAGAAATTTAAAGATTAATGAAAAGAAATAATAGTATATGTTGAACCAATCGAGAAAGCAGACGCTTTAGCTTGCTCAGATTGAAAATTTTCATAGACTGAACGGATCAGAACATATTTTTAAATTGAGCTGAATCGATCTTTGGTGGCCGGTTTAATAGGTTCAAACAGATTAATGCTCACTCCTACGCATAAAATGCTACGACAATGAGAAAATTTTTTTACTATTTTTTTAAATGTTTGAGTCCTTGTAGAAGTTTATTTCTTTTTCTATTTAAGTAGAGTCTTGTAAACTCTAGAGACATAACTTTTAATTAATAAAATTTTGTTTTTCTTTAATATTTACTTTGTGGATTCGAAGCTTTTCGTGATTAAGATTATTCTTGGTGGATTCCGAAGCTACTACTTCTACGCTACGTCAACTCTTATTTCCCTCAAGAGAACAAAAACACAAATATAGATGACTTTCTTGCTAATATGATATCGTTTTTATGTTTCAGATTTGCTATAAAGCCATAAATTTGGGGTGAGCAAACGATCGGTTCAGTCAGTTTTTGTAAATTTTGATAGAATTGAACCAAACTATTCTATATTTAAAACCCATCCCAAATCGAAATTAATTAGATCACTTTGAGTCGGTTTATTTAGTTTGAACTTTCGAATAGATTGATTAAGGAAAAAGTCTATTTTGACCCATAAGAAAAATGCATATAAAGAAATAAAAGGAAAAGTGTGCATTTAAGGATATATCATGTTAGACGTGATATAGAGAATTAGTTGTTACAAAAAATTTAAAAGAAAATGAGAAAGAAATTTAAAGATTAATGAAAAGAAATAATAGTATATGTTGAACATCGAGAAGCAGTCGCTTTAGCTTGCTCAGATTGAAATTTTCATAGACTGAACCGCATCAGAACATATTTTTAAAAATTGAGCTGAAATCGCATCTTTGGCCGGTTTAATAGGTTCAAACAGATTAATGCTCACTCCTACCATAAAATGCTACGACAATGACGATAATTATTACGCACTTGCTAAATTGTCCATAATTGGTCCCATATACTTTTGGTTTATTAAGTGAGCATTGTTTTTTTCAAGAATAAAGCACAAAACCGATATAAATCTTCTATTTGCATCCATAACTTTTTGAAGGTGATAATCTGTAGCTGATAGCAATTTCCATAGCTTCCATTTAATAACCCACACTTCATTTTCTTCATAATTATCTCGCGGGAGGTGACGGTGAATGAATATTTTTCTTGTTGTAAGCAAATTATCTCGCGCGAAATAAAACAAACGGGTAATTTATATTTCTTAGTAGATAGAATTGTAATTAATATAATATATTATATATGAGAAAAAACAAAATAAATAATAAAAGGTTCGTTGAATTTCTAACAAAGTAGTTGTGTCCATTCTAAAATGCAAAAGGGTAAAAATAAACAAAACTGAGCCGGTTACCAAACATTATGGAGTGTTTATTTAAATGCTAGTGAAAGATGAAATTTTCAAAACGATTTTCTTTTAACATTTTACATATTTGTTTGTTTACAAATGATTATGACAATGAAATGCAAAAAAAAAAAATTACCACATATAATTAAATGCAAATTTAACTTCCCCTCCCCTAATAAGTGGTGAAATCACATAAAACTAACAACAAATAGCAACAAATTTTAATAGAATAATTTTATTTATATTTAATAATTTATCTAATTCTATCCCATCACCAACAATAAATTCATATTTCATACAAACATTATATTCCATTTTATCACATGCTGACATGGATACGAAAGTTATTTGCAAAAAAAAAAAAACTCAACATGTGTTTAACAAACTCCTAAAACTAAGCCAGGACTGAACTTAGCCTAATTTTGTATTTGCTTTTGATTGTCAAAAGCTAGATCAGTTCTAGCTTAATTTTTCTTAAACTAAAAAGACGTCATAAAACAACTTTAGTGTTGAACCATACTGGTAATGGTCCAACAATTAACTAATTTATAGCCGAATAGCCAAAATTAGGACAAATTCTGATACTAAACTAATTTATAGCCAAACGCATCCCTAGAGGCCAGCCTTTTTTTCATTTACTTGATAACACCGAAGTAATTACACCCGGAATCCAACAGAAACCCTAGAACCCTAAGGAGCGAGCGAAGATCAAGAGCTGGTGAACTTGGTGACGGCCTTGGTGCCCTCGGAGACGGCGTGCTTGGCGAGCTCTCCGGGGAGGACGAGGCGGACGGAGGTCTGGATCTCGCGGGAGGTGACGGTGGGCTTCTTGTTGTAGCGGGCCAGGCGGGAGGCCTCCTGGGCCAGCTTCTCGAAGATGTCGTTGATGAACGAGTTCATGATCCCCATCGCCTTGCTCGAGATCCCGATGTCCGGGTGGACCTGCTTCAGGACCTTGAAGATGTAGATCTTGTACGTCTCCACGCTCTTCGCCTTCCTCTTCTTCTTCGCCTTGCCGCTCTTGTCCCCTCCCCCTTCCTTCGACGCCGGCAGCCTCTTCTCGGCCTTGGGCTTCTTCCCCGCGGGGGCCTTCTCAGCCTTCTTGGGCCCCTCCTCCTCCTCGGGCTTCTTCTCCGCCGCCGCGGGCTTCTTCTCCGCCTTGGGCGCCATTGCTATCGCGGGATCTCGGGAAGTTTCGGCGAATTTTTGGAGGTGAAGTTTTTCCTCTCCGCTGCTGTGATGAGATGACCAACGGGTGAGGAATCGTATTTATAAGGGGGGGTGGGGGGATGATGTTTGATTGGGTGATGGGGGTGGGCCGCGGATCGGTGAGGTGGGCGATCCGTGGCCGTCGGTTTTATCGGAAATTGACGGACGTGATTGGTTAGGTGATGTGAACGCTAGCTTTGAGGGCGGGGATCGGTGAGCTGGCGACTAATAATTCAAGCGGGAATGGGCGGGAGTACGAATCTAACTGGGTCCTTTGCTTTTCGAGATTTTTACATGAATCTAATTGGGTTAAAATTTTCCGGTAATTACTAATTAGCGATTAAAATTGTTTCTCGTGAATCTAATTGGGAATTTAGTGTTTTACCTTTATTTATTCGATTCTGATTTCTATTCTAAAATAGAATCGGACATCTTAAACACGGTGAATTTAACAGAAAAAGAAGGTAAAAAACATATGTGATGTTAGCATATAAGTGTTGCCAAAACTAATAGAAGATATATGAGTGCAAAGCAGATACATTAAAGGTGCATGTGTGCTGACTAGTCTAAAAAGACTATTTGGGCGAATTTATGTTTAACTAATTGTTATGTTATTCTCATACGATTAGAGTACAAACTCATTGTCAAACAACGGACAAGTGTGCTACATTCTATGCCCCAATAAACTTGGCAGCCAGGGACCAGTAAGGGACGACCATTCCGTTGACTCGACGACTCGACGTTTCTTCATGTCGACTCGAAAAAGGGAACTTGTCGACCCCCTTTTGTGTTGGATATTTTTAAAGAAAATGCAATTTTGCCTTAATGAATTCTAATAAATTTTTGTAATTAAAATATGCAATTAAAATATGTTTTAATGTGTTTTAATTTGTAATTAAAATGGGCATAATGACTATACATTATGACGAACGTTACGAAATTTATTGAGGGATTTTGTAACGGCTCTTTTCAACCCCTATATAAACAACATATGTTGAGCTCAAGAAACATGAAGAAAAATGTGGAAAACTTATCTTGTTTTCTTTTCTCCTCTACATATCATTTTCATCTATACTTTAGTTTTACTTTATGGGCAACTTCTTCATCTGAGCTGAAGCTCTGCACTCTCGCCCGAGTGCAGAGGCCGGGCCGTTTCCGGGGGGTTTTACCGCTAGGGGAGAAGGGATCATCTGCGCCAGGGCGATAGGCGGGTCATCAATCTTCTAGGGCAGTGTTTACACGACTGCTCCCGTCAGGCATGTTTCTCTAATTTATATTATCTATATTTGATGTATTATTTATTTAATTTCCGGGTTTAAATTCATGCTATAATCTTTATTTATTTGATAAATTTCCAACAATCTAGAAGATTGAGAAGTTTATAGCTTTGATTTAAATCCGAAATTATTTTAAAGTTACTGTTCATTCGAGATGGTTACTGTTCATCCTTTTTAAAAAAGAAAAAGAAAATTGCTACTAAATTGCTTATCTATTAATTAACTTTTTGTTAAAAAAAAATTTGTTACTGTTTACAAAAAAAAAACAGAGGAATTTTATAGTTGTTGTTAACACAAAGAAAATATAATTGCTTTAATTATATATTTGTTTATCTATTAGTATTATTGATTTGATGTTATAAAATTTGAAAAAAAAAATTACTGTTCATTTATTTTTAAAAAACGTTACTGTTCATGCAAACAGTTTTGGTTATTTTTTTAATAAAAAAAATTGTAGTTAAATATTTCTGTTAATTTAATTTAATAGTTAATTACATTTATCTTATAGTTGTTTTATAATCAATAACTATTGCAAGTTACGAATATCAAAGAACCTTTAGTGGTTTCTAAAAGCCTAGTTTATATTTGTTATAATCATCTAAAACCTACATTTATCCCCTTGTGCTAGTGAATATGCACGCATTTGAACATTTTTATTCTTGAAAATTTCATAGCATGGTTTTGACAAGAATAAAGAGAACAAACTCTGGATGCATAAATGCTTTGAAATATCTGGATTTTTTCATGGTTTAATGCTTTCATTTCTTTAACCTATCAATATGGTACCTTCTATTATTAATAATTTCATACTTTGGAGTGCTTATGCATCTAATAAACTTAGTACAGAATGTGGTAAAAGTGAATGCAAATTTGTTCAGCAACTTATGTGGCAGTTGTCTGCAGCAGATGAGTTTTTACTCTTAATACATGAAAATCATGAGGTTCGAACATCAATAGGTAAACCCCTCCTCGGCCTTATCCAACATATGTTTGCAGTATAATTGCTAGGCAATTTAAATGATTGCAGGAAATAATTTAAAGTTTCTATATACTGTTAAGGAACAAAAACTCATTGAGTGAACCGATTCAAGTTTTCTTGGATTAGTTGGTGTCTAAGGCAAGGTTTAAGGGTTGCGTAACGCACTCTGCAAGGAACGAGGTACTTAATTGATCTTTGATCAACCTCTATTACTATCCTTACCTGACTAACACTAGTGGAAATGTGACTTTCGCTGACGGCAACATCACTGACGGGAAATTCCCGTCAGTGTTGTTTACATCGATGACGGAAATTACCGTCAGTGATGTTGCCGTCACAACTGCTTGGTTGCCGTCAGCGATGTATACATCGCTGACGGGGTGTTAACATCGCTGACGGGGTGCCCGTCAGCGATATTGTTCCAAAAAAGTTCACGGGCGAAAATTTCCCGCTGCCAGCTCACCGATCCGCGCCAACCGTATAAAACAGATCTCGACCGTCAATTTTCCGAGCCCCACCTCTTCACCCCCGAAAATTTTCCGAGCCCCTCCCCTATTCGAAACCCCATTCTTTCTCGCTCTATAAAAATCCCCATTCTTCCATCGCTCTCCCCCTCTCGAATCGAATCGAGCTTAAAACCAACCGCTGCAATCCCAATCAATCGAGGGCGGGAGCGATGTCGGGGCGGGGGAAGGGAGGGAAGGGCCTGGGGAAGGGCGGGGCGAAGCGCCACCGGAAGGTGCTGAGGGACAACATCCAGGGGATCACGAAGCCGGCCATCCGCCGCCTGGCCCGGCGCGGTGGCGTGAAGCGCATCAGCGGTCTGATCTACGAGGAGACGCGCGGCGTGCTCAAGATCTTCCTCGAGAACGTCATCAGGGACGCCGTCACCTACACGGAGCACGCCAGGCGCAAGACCGTCACCGCCATGGACGTCGTCTACGCCCTCAAGCGCCAGGGAAGGACCCTTTGTTTTTTTGTTTTTGGTGGTGTAAAAAGTCCGGTTTCGAAATTGCGATTCTGTTGGCTTATCTGATCATTGTAACGGTGACGGGTGCTCCTGGATTTGTACCACTTTATGTTTGCAACTCGGTGATTTTTTCCCCTCTCATTTGCTTGTGATTCTGTGACTTGGTGGCGGTCTCCTCTTGGATTTATGTGCTCAATTGTATCAGGTAAAGTGCAGGTGTTTGGTATCCGAGGGAAGATTTATGTTGCCATCTCCTCAATTTTACAGGTTCACAGAACATTTTTGTTGCTTGCCTAAAGATCACAGGGTACTTGGTGCATGCAAAAATTGGGTTAGATTTGACTACTAAAGGAGTCTTTTCGATATCAGGCCATTGAATTATCACTATGTTGTTATATATATATAATGTCTATCACTGACGGGATCGCCGTCAGGGATAGTGAAACATCGCTGACGGGCTTCCCGTCAGCGATGTTTCAATATTACTGACGGCACTAGCCGTCAATAATGTTGCCGTCAGTAATATATATTACTGACGGCTCCCCGTCAGGGATGTTTTATCCCTGACGGGACTTTTTCTGACGGCGTATCCTTGACGGGACGCCGTCAAGGATACGTATTCCTGACGGGATTTTTGACATCCCTGACGAGAAAGCCCGTCAAGGATACCCATTTTTCCACTAGTGTAACTACCCGGGTAAAACTTTAATCTTTTCACTTTAGGAGTTTTGGTTTGGAATAAGAGGACCGGAATTATGTGAAAATTCATATGCATTTATTTAATTACGCTTCTTGCATCATATATTGCCTAATGATAAATGATCAATATATGAGCGAACAAATCAAAGAGGTGCATTTTTTAAAATTCTATTTTATATGGTGGATTATATTTCAAATCTTCAAATGTAAAGTTCATCATTTTTATTGCATTTTGATGAATATTGCAATAAATGCTCATATATCTTTTTAGATAACTTGCATTTTTTACATGATTAATTACAAGGTTTTATGCAAGAATGCACTTGTAAAATTTAAAGCACGTATGTACAAATATTATTATTATTATTATTTGTATAAGAGGTGGTACTAGAAAATGGCAACATAAATTTGGAAGGTCTCCTTTGTAGACAACCAATTTAAATTTGGAAGGTCTCATTTGTAGGCAACCGATTTAAATTTGGACGGTCTCCTTTGTAGGCAACCAATTTGTAACCTCTTATAATAGAAGAATTTTAAAAATTTTATGCATTTGAATTATGAAGTATGAAATATATTTTAAGCTACAAAAATATTTTTTTAAGATACGAAATCCTATTATGCTCTGCATGTATCTATTATTAATTTCATTCATGTATGTGCATATGCATAACTGCAGAATTTTTAGTTCCACATTAGTTTGAAATGTTCAGATATTAAGGTCAATCTCTTCAGACATAGACTATGATCTTTTATGATCATAGATCATGACCTAATGTCAATTTCAAACAATATGATGGACTAATTACAAAATAAGAACTTGATAAATAAATACAACGCCTGCTAGGCAAAGTTATGATTCTAGACTTTGTAAAGTCTGTGAAAAGAATCTTGATGACCCTTTGACTAAGGGATTATCCAGGAGTGTGGTTCTGGATTCATCGAGGGAGATGGGGTTAAGCCCATAGATGAGGTCACTGACAGCGGCAACCCAACCCTTATTTGGAGACGTAGTCCCAATGTCGGTTCAATGTGGTAGAAACAAGCTGGACTAGTGACACTCGTGTGGAGCATCGACCTAGATATATTTATATATCATTATGTAGCATTTGCTACTACCCCTTCTCTATGATGACGATGCTCTTATGATACAGCTGGCTAGGCTGAGTTTTACTCTTAATAAGTCCAACGCGTGTATTGTGGGGGGTATTAAATAAACAGCTGTAGTACCCTTTGAGGACTTACCTACGTGAGAGGAACCGTGATGGCCGCGGTTAGGGGGGGCTGGGCTAACCCCTAGAAACTCTCATGAGTCGGTTTATTGTGAGCATGGCCTTTAACGCTCAACCCGCTTTGCTCAATAGATGAAGCGTATTGTGTGTGTTTTTATCAATACCTGATTAAAGGGGCCTAATTCAAGGCCTAGTCCATTATGTCCCTCAGGTGGCGATGAACTCACTAAGGAAAGGTTCAAAGCCGAAAGCTACCTTTCCCGAATTCACGATACGATAGGTTGCCCAACCTATTTTCATTTTGTGATTTATTAATTTATTTATTGATTTTTAAGTTTTCAGTCAATATTGCCTTTTGGGGGGGGGGACTGTTGGATATTTTTAAAGAAAAGGCAATTTTGCCTTAATGAATTCTAATAAATTTTTGTAATTAAAATATGCAATTAAAATATGTTTTAATGTGTTTTAATTTGTAATTAAAATGGGCATAATGACTATACATTATGACGAACGTTACGAAATTTATTGAGGGATTTTGTAACGCCTCTTTTCAACCCCTATATAAACAACATATGTTGTGCTCAAGAAACATGAAGAAAAATATGGAAAACTTATCTTGTTTTCTTTTCTCCTCTACATATCATTTTCATCTATACTTTAGTTTTACTTTATGGGCAACTTCTTCATCTGAGCTGAAGCTCTGCACTCTCGCCCGAGTGCAGAGGCCGGGCCGTTTCCGGGGGTTTTTACCGCTAGGGGAGAAGGGATCATCTGCGCCAGGGCGATAGGCGGGTCCTCAATCTTCTAGGGCAGTGTTTACATGACTGCTCCCGTCAGGCCTGTTTCTCTAATTTATATTATCTATATTTGATGTATTATTTATTTAATTTCCGGGTTTAAATTCATGCTATAATCTTTATTTATTTGATAAATTTCCAACATTTTGTTTAAGACGGCTCGCCACAAGTCCACTCGACCATTTGCCAAACGTCTTACGAAGCCGACTCAAAAGACATTACTTCTCGACAAAGCTAAATGACTACTTTAGCCTCGAACTTATCCTCACTGACAACGTGTTATGATCGCGTCAATGTTTGTTAGGCATCATCATGTCTTTGCACCCCCCCTCCCCTGACAATCTTCATGACTTATTGGGCCATGTTGTGTTTCGTGCGCCACACATCACATCATGTCAGTACCGATCACGCAGTTAGTCACCAGCCGACACTTATAAAGCAAGTGTTGACGCAACTGCTAACACACGCTTCTTCACCGGCATCCTGTGTTCGGTCAGAATAACGGTTCTACCCTTCATCCTCACATGTATAAATATAAGTACTATTCTACCTTTCAAAGGGTTGAAATCTTGATTTCTAAATCTAATCATTAAGCGATCACATGCACAAGAACTCTCACAGTTCTTCTCACCTCACTCAAGTTCACCAGCTGACTTGATCGTTGGAGGTACCACGACGAAACCAAGCCCCGCCCTCTCACGAGTCTTTTCCTGTGCAGGTTGAGCAACTCCTCCAACTTAGAATCAGACATAAAGTCGGAGAAGAAAGCGGCCCCTTCATCAATCATCATCAACTTGTCCCGCCGCGGATGCTAACTAACTGTGTGACCATATAAACCATCCACAATAATAATGAATAATTAACAATATAAGCTCAAAAGAGAGAATTTTAAATAAATTTCAATTGCAAACATTGGAGAAATTAAAAAATGAAAAAATGAAAGATGTGAGGTACACATGCAAATACCTAAACATTTATACTAGGAAACTGATCGTTTGACACGCTTTGAATCCTTCAGATTTTGTCCAAAGACTATGTTTGTTTCCACTTTTGATTTAAGGAAACCAAATGGGAAATCATCATTGAGAATCGAAAACCCATTTCAAATGTTTTGGATCGGATATAGGATAAAACCAAGTAAGAAATTATTACAATAATTGGAGCGCACTTTTTTTAACTTAGGACCCGTTTGGTTGGTTTCCTAAAATAAAAGAAAAGGAAATCGATACAATGAAATCAATAAAATAATATTTTTATCCATTTTCATCCCTAAAACTCACCCATAACATCCAATAAAATATTATTTTTATCATCCAACTGTTAGATCTAAACCAAAACTTGAGATCTAAAACCATATAGCCATGATTAATTCAAAGAGATTAACAATAATCAAAAGAGCGGAAGCTTATACCTGAATCCATGGATGAACCTTGAGATGGGTTTTGGATCTTCTAACCTTAGGGTTTCTCTAAATCCGAATTTCTCTAGCTAGATGAGGGTGTAGAGAATTAGAGAATGTAACCCTAGGTTAGGGACCATAACCCCTTATTTATAGATGTTGTATTTTTTATAATTTAGCCCCTTAATAAATCACAATTACAACCTGCTATCTGCACATATAACCCCATGATTATATTTAAATATCCATTAACCCAACTTAAATGATCACTTTAGTGGGTTATCCTGAAAGATAGCAATACACATTAATTAATCATATGTGCCCACAAATAGATCTATTAGATTAAATCCAACAATCTCCCACTTGGGCACCATATGATTCCTTAAATTGTGTATAACTTTATGAGCTCAAAAATTGCTATCACTGAAAAGGTATTTCCGAACAATCTCGTCCATTGACTATATCAATATAGGATCAAAGCGGCCTTCGTCACATTTATCGTGACTCGACCCATCAATGGTCACATATACCAATACAATCAAACGACATAGATCAATCATGGATGTGCAGCATGAAAATTACATGCAATGTGATCAGTACATGTCTATTTTCAACTGGTCCTCCTTAGTGAGGTCAAAACCAAACATAATGTAACAGAGTGTCTTAACTGAATACTTTATTCTGATCAGACAATACAACCAAACATAAAGCACCACAAATACAAACTCCCACTAAAACATAATATCCTCAAATAATACCACACCCATATGAGCAGTATGCTCATGAAAGACCTTAGGTGGTAGTCCCTTAGTAAGAGGATCAGCTATCATGGAGTTTGTCCCAATGTGCTCTATAGATATTTGTCCACTCTGTACCCTTTCTTTCACAACCAGAAACTTAATGTCAATATGTTTTGACTTAGTTGAGCTCATGTTGTTATTGGAATACATTACTGCAGATTTATTGTCACAATATAACCTTAGTGGTCTTTCAACATTTTCCAAAATGCGCAGTCCCGTGACAAAATTTCGCAGCCATATTCCCTGATTGGATGCCTCATAGCAAGCTACAAATTCTGCTGCCATAGTGGAGGAAGCTACTAGTGTTTGTTTGACACTTTTCCATGATATAGCTCCTCCTGCTAACATATAAATGTAGCCTGATGTAGACTTCCTGCTATCTTGGCATCCAGCAAAATCAGAGTCCGAATACCCAATGACCTCTAATTTCTCTGATTTTCTGTATGTGAGCATGTAATCTTTTGTTTTCTGAAGATACCTCATAACCCTTTTGACTGCTATCCAATGATCCATACCAGGGTTGCTTAAGTATCTGCCTAACATCCCAACAATGTACGCAATATCCGGACGCGTACATACCTGAGCATACATTAGACTTCCTACAGCCGAAGCATAAGGAATCTTCTGCATTTCCTGAATTTCAAGGTTACCTTTAGGGCACTGATTGAGACTAAACTTGTCTCCTTTAGCAACAGGGGTGTCACCTGGTCTGCAATCTTGCATGCCAAACCTTTTAAGTACCTTATCGATATAGCTCTTTTGTGATAATCCAAGAATACCCCGAGAGCGATCTCGATGTATCTGGATCCCTAATATAAAAGAGGCGTCCCCAAGATCTTTCATCTCAAAATTCTTTGATAGAAATCTCTTGGTTTCGTGCAACATGCCTATATCATTAGTGGCAAGCAAGATGTCATCCACATACAGAACCAGAAAAATATACTTACTCCCACTGAACTTGTGATATACACAGTCATCAACAATGTTCATCTCAAAACCGAACGAGATAACTATTTGTTGAAACTTATGATACCATTGACGAGGAGCTTGCTTGAGTCCATAGATGGATTTCCTTAATTTGCAAACCATATTCTTTGGGTCTCCTGACACAAAGTTTTCTGGTTGCACCATATAAATCATCTCATCAATGTCTCCATTGAGAAATGCAGTCTTAACATCCATCTGATGTAACTCAAGATCATAATGAGCAACAAGTGCCATGATTATTCTGAAAGTGTCTTTCGATGAAACCGAAGAGAAAGTCTCTGTATAATCAATGCCTTCCTTTTGAGTATAGCCTTTAGCCACAAGACGCGCCTTATACCTCTCCACATTACCGTTTGCATCCCGCTTGGTTTTAAAAATCCATTTACAACCAATTGGTTTTGCACCTTCTGGCAATGGGACAAGTTCCCAAACCTTATTGTCTTGCATAGACTTGTACTCTTCATTCATGGCATCAATCCATTGTTGAGAGTTAGAACTTTTCATGGCCTGAGAGAAGTTGATTGGATCATCTTCCAACATTCCACTACTTTCCTCATGTTCTTGGAGAAATATAATATAATCATCCGGAATAGCATTTCTCCTTTCTCTCGTGGATCTCCTTAATGGTACTGGTTCTTGAGGTTGTTGAGTTTGTTCTTGGAGAAATATAATATAATCATCCGGAATAGCATTTCTCCTTTCTCTCGTGGATCTCCTTAATGGTACTGGTTCTTGAGGTTGTTGAGTTTGTTCTTCTGGAACAGGGAGTTATTCAACATTATCATCTTGAGGTTCCGGATTTACTTCTTGAGCAACAACAGGTATAAGAACCTGAATATTGTCAAAAGTAACTGTATGGATTGGATCTGAAGCCAATTCCTCCTCAAAACTAATGTCTCTAACCTTATTTCTCCCCCCAAACTCAACATCCTCAAAGAATGTTGCTGTTCCCGTCTCAAAAATATTCCTTATAGTGGGATCATAAAACTTAAATCCCCTAGAGCGTTCAGAGTAGTCAATAAAGTAGCTGCTAACTGTTTTGGAGTCCAATTTCTTTTCATTCGGCCTATAAGGCCTTGCCTCAGCTGAACATCCCCAAATATGTAAATGCTTTAAACTGGGCTTTCGACCAGTCCAAAGCTCATAAGGTGTTTTAGCAACTGCTTTACTTGGTACTCTATTCAGAATGTAAGCTGCTGTTTTAAGTGCTTCTCCCCAGAGTAACTCTGGTAAAGAAGAATGAGCAATCATACTTCTTACCATATCCTTAAGAGTCCTATTTCGTCTTTCAGCTACATCATTCATGCTAGGTGAACCCGGCATGGTGTACTGTGGGACGATACCGCATTCCTCTAGGTATCTAGCAAATTGTCTTGGACGTTGTTCACCTGAACCATCATATCTACCGTAGTACTCACCACCACGATCAGATCTAATGGTTTTAATTCTTCTGTTAAGTTGATTCTCAACTTCAGCTTTATAGGCTTTGAACATGTCCAGAGACTCAGATTTTTCATGAATAAGATATAGGTGCCCATAACGTGAGTAATCGTCTATGAATGATATAAAATATTGTTGACCATTCCAGGATTCCGTAGGGAATGGCCCACAAATATCCGTATGTATCAATTCTAAGACATCCGAAGATCTGTTGGCACCTAATCTTTTCACTTTGGTCTGTTTTCCCTTGATACATTCAACACATACGTCGAAGTCCGAAAAATCAAGGGAATCCAAAATGCCATCAGACACAAGACGCTCAACTCTACCTTTTGAGATATGACCTAAGCGCTTATGCCATAATGTCGCCGAATTTTCCTTATTTAATTTACGCTTAGTACCACGTGATTCCACATGCAAGGATTCATTGTAAGAAGCAATTGTATCAAGCAAATATAGGTTGTCATAAATACTCAAGTAACCGGTTCCCACAACATTTGAATTAAAAGATAAACTGAATTGACTGTTTCCAAATGAACAAGAATAACCTGATTTGTCCAATACAGAAACAGAAACCAAATTCCGTCTAAAAGACGGTACTACAAAAGTATCTTTTAAATCCAAATAATAACCAGTTCCTAACAACAACCTAAAGTGCCCAATTGCTTCCACATCTACCGATTGTCCGTCGCCCACAAAGATGTGTCTTTCAACATCACTTGGCTTTCGGTAGCTCAGGCAACCCTGCATAGAAACACTTATGTGAGTAGTAGCACCAGAGTCTAACCACCAAGTGTTTCTAGGTACTGAAGCTAAATTAACCTCAGAACAGACCAAAGCAAGGAACGTACCCTTATTATCACGCCAGGCGTGATATTTTGTACAGTCCTTCTTTACATGTCCAGGCTTCTTACAGAAGAAACAACCCTGATTATCCTTATGTTGTTTCTTCTCAACTGGACCCTTAGCAGCTTCCTTATCATTCTTCCTTTTCTTGCCCTTATCCTTAGAGGCATAGGCCAAATGAGCACTTTCTGTCTTATCTTGCTTCAACCTGTCTTCTTCTTGCACACAGTATGAAATGAGCTCATTTAGAGTCCATTTCTCCTTTTGACAGTTATAACTGACCTTAAATTGGTTAAACTGTGCAGGAAGAGACAACAAAACCAGATGCACTAATAACTCGTCACAAAGATCGAGTTTAAGTGCCTTAAGCTTTGAAGCAATATGAGACATTTCCATAATGTACTCCCTGATATTTCCTTTGCCCTTATACTTCATTGAAATCAAGCGAGCTAAAAGCGTGCTTGTTTCTACCTTATCGTTTTTCGCAAAACGCTTCTCAATTTCGGCAAGGAAATCTTTAGCCTTAGTAATCCCTTCGGATTCTATGCCCCTGAAGGCTTCCGGAACGCCGCGCTTAATGATCATAAGACTCATGCGATTTGAACGCTCCCACTTCTCATGCTCCTTCTTTGCATCAGGAGTGCTATCCGCATTGAGAGGTTGGGGTTGTTCAGTTCTTAATGCATAGTCAAGATCCATGCAGCCAAGAACAATTAATATGTTCTCTTTCCAAACCTTGAAGTTTGTCCCATTTAGCATGGGAATTGAGTTGATGTTAGCAGAAATTGTTGCAGCAGATGCATTAGCTGAAATAAAACAAAAATGCTCACATCAATAACCATAATCAATAAAATTCAAATAATGACAATCCCCATCCAAGATATCGGGCACAACATTAATATCAAGTATTTGGACAGTAATATTAACTTGTAAGTGATACCTTGTTGCAACGATCAAACATTGACAACAACTCATGTCAAACAATAAAACTATCTTTGGATCGATTCATTATTCACATGTAAACCTTATAATTGTCACACGCTTATCATCGCAGATGTGTTTACAGTCTAAATAAATATTAACATTCCTTTGGGCCGATTAAATATTTACACGAAAGCATACACATAAACATCTCACATTCCTCATGAACAATCTACACAAGAGAGGATACTTTTGGCAACTTCTTGTTTCAATTAATCAATTGGAGTGAGAGACAACCTTAATTCCTTAGTGTCATATAATTTGAATTAAATAATTGATTAAAAAACCAAATTAGATTTAAATTAAAAAGTTTTAATTTAAATCAACTGAATTTCCAAAAACTTAATCGGGGTCTCACAGCTTAATTAGGACCCATAACTTAATTGAATAAATTAAGTATACCAAAGTGGACCCATGAAAAGTTGAGGCTTAACCATACTGAACACGAAGTTCGCTTAACTTCGAACGCGAGGTTCGACTGTATTGAGTACGAGACTCACTTAAGCACGAACGCGAGGTTCGTTTGAGAACGAACGTGAGGTTCGTTAAAAAAATGAACGCGGGGTTCAACTTGAGAACGAACGCGAGGTTCGTTAAAAAAATGAACGCGAGGTTCGACTGAAGTATGAACGCGAGGTTCGACTGAAGCTCGAACGCGAGGTTCGACTGAAGCTCGAATGCGAGGTTCGACTGAAGCAACGCGAGGTTCGACTGAAGCTCGAACGCGAGGTTCGACTGAAGCTCGAATGCGAGGTTCGACTGAAGCTCGAACGTGAGGTTTGTCTGAAGCACAAACGCTTCGCCAAAATTTGAGGTAACCACCTCCTTAATGTTCGCCACGTTTTCACGCATGAACCCTTAGAGTTTCAAACCGAAACCGCCGCCGACAAACCCAAAAAAAATTCCTCGATTTTATTTTTCAAAATCAGATCCAGACCAAGAAAAAACCGAAGAAAAATCCAAAAAGTTACTGTCCACCGGCGATTTTTCAGTTACTGTTCATCCGAAAAACTTTTCGTTGCTGTTCATCCGAACAAAAAAATTATTGTTCATCCGAAAAATTTTCGTTACTGTTCATCCGAACAAAAAATTGAATCTTTAACCAGAGATTTAAGATCTTAAAAACCCAATAAAACTTAAATCCCTAAGAATTAATCAAGGTGGCTCTGATACCACTTGTTAGATCTAAACCAAAACTTGAGATCTAAAACCATATAGCCATGATTAATTCAAAGAGATTAACAATAATCAAAAGAGCGGAAGCTTATACCTGAATCCATGGATGAACCTTGAGATGGGTTTTGGATCTTCTAACCTTAGGGTTTCTCTAAATCCGAATTTCTCTAGCTTGATGGGGGTGTAGAGAATTAGAGAATGTAACCCTAGGTTAGGGACCATAACCCCTTATTTATAGATGTTGTATTTTTGTAATTTAGCCCCTCAATAAATCACAATTACAACCTGGTATCTGCACATATAACCCCATGATTATATTTAAATACCCATTAACCCAACTTAATTGATCACTTTAGTGAGTTATCCTGAAAGATAGCAATACACATTAATTAATCATATGTGCCCACAAATAGATTTATTAGATTAAATCCAACACCAACTCATCTCATTTCATCTCCTTTCTTACCTTTAAAAATAAACCAAACATAAGAAATGTGTCAGATCATCAAACTCATCACATCTCATCTTATCTCATTTTTAAAAATCACACACATCATCCAATAATATTGTGACAACTCATCTCATCTCATTAAACCTTCCTTTCCATCCATTTCCTCAAAAAAAAACAAGAAATTGATTTCCTTAAGTATGTGTCACATCATCCAATAATATACCTCCAACTCATTTCATCTCATCTATTTTCTTATTTTTAAAAACGAACCAAACACAAACAACCTCAAAAACATCATCCAATAATATATCTCCAATTCATTTCCTTATTTTTTTAACCAACCAAACAACCTCAAAACAATTTTTTTTAAAATCACTCACATCATCCAATAATAAGGTTACAATTTATCTCATCTCATCTCCTATTTTATAATTTCCTTCTTTTTTAAACCAACCAAACAACCTCAAAACAATTATTTTAGGAAATATGTTTCCTATTCTTTGATTTTCCATTATTTTTTGCGAAACGAACAGACCCTTAGGGGCTATTTGGTTGGTTTCCTAAAAACCAAGAATAGGAAATTGGGTCATGGAAATCTTAAAAACATCAATTTCCTCTATTTTCATCCCTAAAACTCATCACAACATCCAATAAAATATTATTTTTATCTAACAACTCATCCACTTTATCCAATAAAATATTATTTAAATATTATTTTTATCTAACAACTCATCCACTTTATCCAATAAAATATTATTTTCATCCAACAACTCATCTCATATCATCTCCTTTATCCAATAAAATATTATTTTCATCCAACAACTCATCTCATATCATCTCCTAAAAATAAACCAAACATAAGAAATGTGTCACATCATCCAACTCATCTCATCTCATATTTAAAAATCACCTACATCATCCAATAATATGGTAACAATTTATCTCATCTCATTAATATTTTATTTCCACTCATTTCTTCAAAAAAAACAAGGAAAATGATTTTCTTAAATGTGGGTCACATCATCCAATAATATACAAATAACTCATCTCATCTCATCTATTTTCTTATTTTTAAGAATGAACTAAACACAAGAAAGAAACTATTATAGGAAATAGGTTTCTTACAATACATTTCCTTAACCAACCAAACAATCTCAAAACAAGTTTTCTTAAAAAAGCACTCACATCATCCAATAATATGGTGACAACTCAACTCATCTCATCTCATATTCTTTGATTTTCTTCTTTTTTTAACCAACCAAACAACCATAATACAAGATTTAATATTCTTTGATTTCCCATTTTTTTAGGCAAACAAACAGCCCCTTAGGAAAGAGAGTTCTCTCCAAACTAAAGAATAAGAAAGAATTGCTTTTCAATGTTCATTTCTAGGTGATTTTTTGATGAAACAAATAAAGGATCCACAAATTTATAACTTTCCTATGAACAAATGAGAAATGCAGTTTCCATGTAGAAATAGGGTTTCCTACTATTTATAAAAAGGAACCAGCGCAAAAAATGACAATTATTTGGATACAGGAAGGCTACATTTGCAGTTGGGTAAATTGCATACAACCCCTCATCTATATCTCCGGTTGTAGTTAACCCCCCTTAACTACCTCATAGTACCGTCGGATGGTAATTTTGGAAACTAATTTGCATGTAACGCCCCTATCCCCTTGAATCGAGGAATTGATTTGAGGGAATCGAGTACAACTGACGTACGCGAGGGGGCTATGTGTAATCTATATCGTTCGCAACTTCACCCAGAAAGAATATGGAGGAGGGCCTTCCCACTATTTAAAGAATACGAAGGGCCTTGCCATGATTTTCCCTTATCCATTAAGAACCAAGTCTCAGAACTCCCCTGCCTCTTCATCTCCTCCCTCTTCTTCTCGAATTTTCACTCATTCCGCCATTAACATCATTCAAATTAGCACCAGAGCAATAAACCCATCCTAAAAAAAAAAACCACTCACCCCATCCACTTGCTTCTTTTGCCGGAACTCCAAAAAACTTCTCTTTGTGCACCCCACCTGCTCGAGCTATTGCTCCAATGGCCCTCGTCTCCTCCCTAGGACCCCATTCTCTCTTCCCCTCTCAAAAGACTACCACCCAATTCCAATCTCCACCTCAAAAAGCTTCATCTTTCGTACCCTTTTCATCCACAGCCTCCAACCCCAGCCTCACCCACAAAATCCCACGAAATTTCACCCCAAAAGACCTCCTCCTCGCTCTCCGCCGCCAAAAAGACCCAAACTCCGCTCTCGAGCTCTTCGATTGGGCTTCGAAGCAACCCAGCTTCGAGCCCGATTCGTTGGTCGTCGAAGAAATCCTGCGTCAGCTCGGAAAGGCTGGAGCTTTCGACCGAATGAAGGGTCTCCTTCAAGAAGTGAAGCTCTCTCGGTCTAAGATTGACGATGGTATTTTCCAAGTTCTCATTGAAACCTTTTCAAAGTTTCAGTTATACGACGAAGCTGTAGATGTTGTTATGTCTTTGATGCAAGAGTTCGGGGTTGGACCTGAGACCCACATATACAACTTTTTGCTGAACGTTCTGGTTGAGGAAAGCAAGATAAAACTAGTTGAATCAGTGTACGCCTCAATGACTGAGAGAGGAATTGAACCTGATGTTTCTACTTTCAACATACTGATCAAGGCTCTGTGCAAAGCCCATCAGCTAAAACCCGCAGTTTCGATGTTGGAAGAAATGGAACTCAGTGGTATTACGCCCGATGAGATCACATTCACTACCATAATGCAAGGGTATATTGAAGAAGGGAACATCGAGTCTGCACTTAAAATGAAAAAGAGAATGCTTGAGGCTGGATGTTTACCATCGAATGTAACCGTTAATGTTTTAGTCCATGGTTTCTGCAGACAAGGAAGAGTTGAAGAAGCTCTTGGTTTGATTCAAGAAGAAGCTGAGAAAGGATTCAGTCCTGATAAGTTTACTTTCAATACCCTTGTCAATGGATTATGTCGATCTGGGTATATTGATCATGCTCTGGAGATCTTAGATGTGATGATTCGCGAAGGATATGATCTCGATGTTATTACTTATAACACCTTGATATCGGGATTGTGTAAACGTGGTAAAATTGAGGAAGCCATGGAGATTTTGAACCAAATGGCGGAGAGAAATTGTTTGCCGAATATGGTGACTTACAATACACTTATAAGTACAATGTGTTCTGAAAATAGGTTTGAGGAGGCAATGGAGCTTGCTCGTGGCCTCACTCTCAAAGGCCTTCTTCCTGATGTATATACATTCAATTCCCTAATTAGTGGTTTGTGCAAGGCCGGAGATCATGAGATTGCACTTGAGTTGTTTGATGAGATGAAAAAAAATGGTTGCCCACCCGATGAGTTCACGTACAACATATTGATCGATCACCTCTGCTTTGGTGGGAAGCTAGAAAAGGCGCTAGGGTTACTGAAGGAAATGGAGGCAAATGGATGTGCACGAAGTGTAGTAACTTACAACACCCTCATAGATGGGCTATGTAAGAACATGAGAATCGAGGAAGCTGAGGAAATCTTCGATCAAATGGAAGTTCAAGGTGTTTCGAGGAATTTGGTGACTTATAACACGCTTATCGATGGTTTATGCAAGAGAAAGAGAGTTGATGAGGCTAAAGAGCTCATGGACCAGATGATTGCAGAAGGATTGAAACCCGATAAGCTCACGTACAATTCTTTGCTCACTTACTATTGCAAAGAAGGGAATATTAAGAAAGCAGCAGATATAGTTCAAACAATGACTACAAATGGTTGCCAGCCTGATATGATCACTTACGGAACCCTAATCAGTGGACTATGCAAAGGAGGAAGGACTCAAGTTGCTTGTAAACTATTAAGGAGCATCCAAATGAAAGGAATGATTCCAGGGCCAAAAGCATATAACCCTGTGATTCAAGCTCTATTTAAGCAAAGGAAAACAAGAGAAGCGATAAGGCTCTTCAGAGAGATGGAGGAGAAAGGCGAAGCTCCTGACGCGATCACATACAAGATAGTTTTTCGTGGGATTTGCCGAGGAGGTGGGCCCATCGGAGAGGCTGTTGAGTTTATGGAGGAGATGATAGAGAGGGGGTTTTTGCCAGAGTTTTCCTCGTTCTCGATGCTGGCTGAGGGTTTGTGGGCTTTGGCGATGGAGGACGTTATCGCCAAGGTGTTTGATTTGGTGATGGAGAAGGGGAAGTTTAGGGAGAGCGAGATTGCGATGGTGAGGGGGTTCCTTAAGATTCGGAAATTCGAAGATGCTTTGGCTACTGTTGGCCGTGGTTTGAACAGTAGGTGGCCGGAAAAAGGGGTACCGATGAGGAATGATGTAAGAGGCCGAGCAATCCTTTAGTCACCGCGGTAAGATTTGGAAGACGAATTGAGCGCGAACGCAGATTATCGAAGGACGTCGGCGAAGACCGCGATGATGACCTTCAGTTGGGTTTTTGAACGGAACGAGGAGGGAGTCGAGTTGGTCGTTGTGTGAGGTTAAACGAGCTTGTTATTCTTCTATCCGAACAAGAATGAAAACGCTCGCGATGTGATTTTATTATGACGTATCTTTGGCTAGTGCTGAGCATGAGCTATGCGAACTAACCTTCGCAATGTTAACAGCGTCATTTTGTAATTTGTTTTCGTTTTGAGGTGGGCGTATCTTGCGTCTTCTGTTTCCGTAGCATACATGCATTCTTCGTCCCGTAACAAAACTAATTTTTTTTTGCCCCCTCCTTGTGAGTTTTAACTCCCGTGGCAATCGCCTGATGATCAAAGCTTGAAGTTTGCCGAAAATAGGCTAGACGTCATTAAACCCCCTTTAGATTGGGTGATTATTAGAAAATACCCCCTTTTAACTTTCAAAATATCAGAAACCCTCCTAAAGCTTAGGCCTTAGGGGTTATCAAAAACCCTCTTTAACTTTGAGATTTTATCAGAAAACCGCCCTAATTTAAGGGTTTTCTGATGAAATCTCAAAGTTATAGAGGGTTTTCCAATAAAAATTAAAAGTTTTGTGTTTTTTGGGTGGGGGTGTTATAATAAAACAGAAAGCAAATGATAAGTAAATATACCCTGCTAGTACAATCTGCAATAAAAGCTATAAATTGAAGTAGATTAGCCCATAACTCATTCCTTGCTCAAACTTTATGAAATACAACCAATATCCAACTGATACCCGAATCCATTTTATCAAATAAAAACACTGAATTTTGAACTTTGCGTTCTACTTCTAACAACATCCAACATGCAACTTCTCATACCTTCCAAAAACAAAAACGAAAATGAAAACAGATACAAAATACCCATCTTTATCGCTAAAAAGCAAACAAAGGCAGATTCAAGTTATACATAGAATTAAACACTAGGCCTTCAGAAAGATAAGTTCTCGCAATCCCGAGCTTGCATTCAGCGATCAAGGACGAGCAAAATTCAATTTCTACATTTCTCAGCATCACCAAGTATCATAAAAAAGACAAGTCACTTCGCCATAAACATGAATAATCTATAATACTTGAAACTTAAAAGTACACAATCACTTCACATGGCACTCGGGCACACACAGTTATTTCTCTTCCAATAAATAATCTTCACAACTTCATATATATATACATGCGCACGCGCGCGCGCACACTCAAGATAAAATCTTAAGCCCACCAAAATCACATAATACCAACAAGCTTGTGAATTTTTCAACCAGCAAAAAGAAGCTCGCACAATTCTCAATCTTGAGGATAACCCAATCACATACTCCTTGACGCGTTCAAAATCTCAAATAAAAAGAATGAGTAGGCTCATTTAACAACAGAAGAGTCAACTTAATTCAATTACATAAATAAGGAAATGTTACAAAACTACCATCAACTATTACGGGATGCATGCCAACTACCATTAGATGTATTTAATATAGAAAAATATCATAATCTTTAAAATCATCAGAGAAGTACTGCACAGTATTGAAATTTTAGTCATCTTTAAAATCATCAGAGACATACTGCACAGTATTGAAATTTTAGCGATACGAGTACCTGGCACAGAGTTAATAATCGTAAACATTATCACAAAAAACGTTTGTATTTAGAAACTAAAATCCAACGTTTCTTAATGAATCCGTAAGAAGACTGTAATTACATAAAACTTCAATTAAATTGACTTAGTAAGGTAAGCTTCTCTTCAAAAAAGACTTTGTAAGGCAAGCATTTAAGAGGACAAATAGACAATAGCTTATAATAATCAAATAGTTTAATATTTAGCACTAAACCATTTATCATAAAGATATGATCACAAATTATTCATAGTTAGAATACACATGTTATAGCTTGTGCATAGATAAGGATGCACGCATACGCACGTGTAGTTGTGAGTGTATATATATCTATGTTTGTGTATGTATGTGTATAGATATGTGTCTCTATGTGTGCGCACATGCACACATACACCAATTTCTTTATTAATATATTGAGAAGATTATTACTAATTTCTCCATTTAAAATTGTAATGGTATGTCAACAAGGCATCTATATCCCCGAGGCTTATTGATATGATAATATTCCCTCTCTCCAGCCTAAAGAAACTCCAAATATGCCATCGACGTGTTAACAACCATGCTATTCTCTGATTTTGACAGGAAAGGAAGAAATACATTCCAAAAAAACTGAAGAATAATGTAAACAGATAGATACAAAAAACATGGAAATAAACAAAAATAAGAAGTCAATGACAGTACTAGAATATGTCAAACAAAATGCTCACCAATAGTGCAAAAAAATGATATATTACTCACCTACAATCCTGTGTGAAGAAGCAGAAACCACCGACAAAAAGGGGATCAAAAAGAAGCAAAGATAAAAGGTGATCTTCAGAGTTTATACCCAAAAAAAAGGACCAGACCAACTATATGACCAGCACTAACAGTATTCGTGCACCTTCATAATAGAAGACAAAGATAACTAATGTGTGGCTAATGTGAGGTGGAAGATCAGATACCGGCTGAATTCCAATAATTATTGTTTTACTAAATAAAAATAGTATATCTATCATACAAGTGCCCGGACAAACCCAAAGAACAAACTTGCAGACTTTGCAACTCGAGAACAAAAAATGTAAATCATTATCATTAGTTTCTTCTTGTCTGAAAATTAGTGGATTCTTCACTTACAAATTGCCTCGTAATTTCTATTATTGAAATACCTATACATAGATACAGTCTGCATCTATCGTTTGAGGATAAAAGAAATCTAGTCAACATCCTCATTGTACCATTGGATACCTCAAGTGAGACCAGAAACCTCAAGTGAAAAAATTATAAATCTAAAGGTTGCTACTCCCAGGCCTTTCTTAATGGATGAAGGATAAAATTTCTCTCAGATACCTTCCCCAAAGAAGGCCTCGACCCTAAGATTATCCCGTCCCACAAATGTCCACTTCAAGATCCACCTATAACTTCCCTCAGAATCTCTCATGCATTTCTGGTATCAACCCTCATAAAATAACAATTCATTGTCTCCTTAAGTTCCTCCTAAATCTCTAGCATGAAAACGTGTCAATTCAAATGAGAGAAAAGGACAGACTCTAATAACAAGATAAAGATTTCAAATAGAGCAAAGAAGATACATTACGCCTGAAGCACTACAATTACCGTAAGAAAATGTAGCGAAATGCAACTATAAGGAAAAGAGAGAAATAAAGAAGAAAAAAAACATATTTCTCTCCATAACAATTGTGAGCTGTAGAATAGTGATAAATAGCACAGTGACTATTTTGCAGCAAAAAACACTTCAAGGATCACAGCTCTATCAATTACAATTCAAAATATACACCAGAAAGGTAAATCAGCCATTCCAATGTGAAACAAATAATGAAATGCCTAACATGCTAAGCCCATAAATTGTTACAAATCAATGTGTAGTCATAACGCTTTTCAAAAACATAACAAATCAAAACATAAATCAAATAATGGCAAAAACCAGAACCAGCATGTTTTGAGGACAAATAGAGTTATACTGTAATAAAATAAACAACAAGCAGATAGGGTATTTAGTAGATTATGCATCCCAAGAGACTATAAACAATTCACTAAAGCAACCAGAGTGCAGAGACAACATATCCAATGAAATTACATACTTAATTGGCACGGCCCCTAATGACATCAAGGCCCATCTCAGTTGGATCAGTCGCCTGCAATTCCACCTGGATGCCATCCAACTCTCTCTTAAACCTGTCCTTCGAGCTGGCGTAAAGCATCTTGCTTCTCACTCTTGCGATATCAGGTGACCTTCAAAAGAGTAGCATATTGTTCAATTTGCAACTGAACAATTAAATACGGCATACATACATGTATGCATCGTGCAATAAAAAAGTTACCATGCAATGAAAAATATCTTGCTTTTCTGGCAGTTCTCTTCAGTCACAAAATCAAAGTCGTAGATAGCATATCTGCACTCATCAGCGGGAAGGGCAGCGCTGAAATCCTCATAGCTTGAAATGGGTTCACCGACCTTCTCGACAATCACTTGCTTCAACTTCTCGTCGATCTTGAAAACTATGAAGCGGTATGTCCTCTTAGCCTTCAGTTCCAAGAACGTCAGCTTGCACTCATCATTCACAGCCATCCCCGACGCTGCGTTGGCCTTTAAAAATAAAAGGACAAGCAGCTAAATGAGATAATTATCACAACCGCGATTAGAATATGCGCACAACTGAATACAACTGGGCCTAGATCCATGACTACAACAATCTAAAGCTAAGCCAAAATGGAAAATGAAGCGATCAAAACAACTGCTTACGTCCTGTTCTACAGCGTGATCTACACCTGAAGCCACAAATTAAGAAGCACACTACACGGGTTTAGAATTAATAAATAAAAACCGAGAATTTAACAAGAACTTGCACAACAGCATAGAAATGAAAATTTATCGGAATTAAAAACCTTAACTTGGCAAATGAAAAACAAAAACCATCTAATCCAACAAATTCCAGTAATTGAAAAACTAATCCATCACGACCGTTCAAAATTTGTCTGAATTGATGCCATCTCAGCAGCGGTTAAATCAAACTCTTCGAGTAATTACGCGATCTCAGCATTCAACCGATCAGCTACTAAAAATAGATCAGGATCGTAAAAATTTTAGCTCAATCAACTGATCTCAGAGACAAGAAGATGATAGATCTGGCGTCAGAATCTTAGGATCCAGACAAAAAAAAATCACCAAAATAACAAAAACATCGTCGAGAACCCTAATTTCAGCGAGAAAATGTCTAGAGGTCAAAAGTCGAGACAATTCCTCACCATTTTGGGAGCGGCGATCGGAGTGGGAATCGGCGAGCGAGAGAGAAATTAGATAATTTTTGGGAGAGAAAATCTAGGGCTCCGATATCGGAGTTTCTATTAACGGAGATAAAATGAGAGAGGGGAGTATATATACGGCGGGAGGTGATCGGTCGTTAAGATATTACGGCGGTCACCGCACACGTGCCTCTCGCTTAAAAAGTACTACCGTAATAATTTATGAAAAATTCCCCAAGGACCCAAAATATAGTACCAATAGAAGGAACGAGTGAGGTGTCCTTCTCCTATTGGATAATGAGTTGGCCATCATTAATGATAGCCAACTCATTATTCAATATAAGGGGGGACACCTCACTTGTCCCTCATATTGGTCTCATATTTTGGGTCCCTGTAGCAGAGCTCATAATTTATCTATTCCATGTAAATTTGTTGTTAAGGGGCTGTTTGTTTCGGGAAAAAAAAATAGGAAATCAAAGAATAGGAAATCTATTTCCTATAATAATTGTTTTGAGGTGGTTTGGTTGGCTTAAAAAAGAAGAAAACTGTAGAATAGAAGATGAGATGAGTTGTCATCCTTATTATTGGATGATGTGAGTGATTTTTAAAAAAAAAATTGTTTTGAGGTTGTTTGGTTGGTTAAAAAAATAAGGAAATAAATTGGATGTATATTATTGGATGATATTTTGAGGTTATTTGTGTTTGGTTCATTTTTTAAAATAGGAAATTAGATGAGATGAGATGAGTTGGAGGTATATTATTGGATGATGTGACACATACTTAAGGAAAACAATTTCTTATTTTTTTTTAGGGAATAGATGGAAAGGAATGTTTAGAGCGCGTTTGGACATAAACTTTTTTTGTGTTTTTGGGGTGAAAGCCTAACAAAGTGTCAGGTTTTCACCCTAAAACGCCTCTTTTAAAGGCGTTTTAGGGTGAAAGCCTGACACTTTGTGAGGCTTTCACCCAAAAAACACCCAAAAATAAGTGTTCCAAACGCGCCCTTAATGAGATGAGTTGAGTTGTCATAATATTATTGGATGATGTGTGTGATTTTTAAAAATAAGATAAGATGAGATGTGATGAGTTGGATGATGTGACACATTTATTGTGTTTGGTTTATTTTTAAATGTAAAAAATGAGATGAAATGAGATGAGTTAAAGGATAAAAATATTATTTTATTGGATGTTGTGGGTGAGTTTTAGGGATGGAAATTGATAAAAATATTATTTTATTGGTTTCCTTTTACCGATTTCCTTTTCTTGGTTTTTAGGAAACCAACCAAACGACCCCTAAATTCCTCAACCTTTTGTATTTCGTATATTTCAAGGCATAAAGATTTTTTTTAACCCAGCACCAAAGATTGAACTCATAACCGTGGGAGCTAGGTTAGAATTAACTATTGGTAAGTTTCATCTTTCACAAAAATAGTTCTAAGATTATTGCATTCCATTTATCACAAAATCATTGTTCATTTGGTCTTTTACGAAACTAGTTCGGTATTTTTTTGATTTCCCACGAGCTATCGCCACATGTTATTATAGATGGGACTAAACCCCGCTCGTGTTTTGTATCTAGCGCTGGCCCGAGGGTTTTTTTTTCCACCTGTTGGGGGATTTGAAAACGGGACTAGCCCGCTATGGCGCTATGGATCGTCCCCCAATAAGAGCGCAATAGAGCTTTACACCCCTGCTCTTATGAAACTAGTTCGATAGGATTACTACATTTGTTCTCTCAAAAAATCATTCTAGTATTTAGCATTTATGCAATTATCTTTTGACCGTGGAAC
Organism: Asparagus officinalis; assembly: GCF_001876935.1. Lineage (NCBI taxonomy): Eukaryota > Viridiplantae > Streptophyta > Magnoliopsida > Asparagales > Asparagaceae > Asparagus > Asparagus officinalis. The sequence goes on along the minus strand of NC_033795.1, from coordinate 2,796,719 downwards.
CGAGATACAAACATTTACTTGTAATTGGGGCTTACTCTGTAAACGCACATCTCCTTGCTATTGGGTTGGACCCGCTGGCATCTGAGATGGAATTAGGTTATTTATGTTTTTTTTGTATATTTCAAGAAAATTATAGAAAATCCCTATAATTTACAGAGATGACATGAAATCTTTAAAGATTTTAAAATATTTTGATAGCATTTCCTTATAATTTTTCCTTCTAACAAGGCCACGGGATACCTTTTAACCATCTGACCAACATTTTTCAGTTGTTTATGGTGAAATCCCCCTTTTTCAGAGTATTCGTACATTCTTGTTGATATCACTTTTTATTTCTGATAAATCTTCCAAGATTTTATATAATATGCCTATTTTTCATATGTATCTATCTTTCGTATGTTTCTGTTGATGATGGGTAACCAAACAATCAATATATAGGGATGGGATAGATTAGGGGTCGCTCACTTCTTCGAATATCTGGTATTGAGTTTAGTAGCTTTCTGCCACACCCCGAAAACTATAGTAAAAATTCATAAATACGGGTTACGAGACAGCAGCGACCCACGTATAAGACAAGTCCTGTGCATGAGTAAAGTCAGATACTTTATACCACGTAGCTTAACTCAAAACATATACATCAGCCTGCTGAAGATAGTAGCTCAAAACAAACTATACATATATACTTATAATCGTTATTTACATTCCACAACCTTATTGTTATAAAATGTTTACAACACAAAAACACTCTTTTTGGTGAACAAAACTGTTGGTCGCAGAGTCACGCCCTCACGCCGCGGAAGCAATTACGCCGCGGAAGCGATATAACCGGAGAGAAAGCTCTTGCTTTTGTTGTCACAAAAGCTCAAGTCAACCTCTATATTCCCGTTTCACAAAGGAAACAATGATAGAAAGTGAAATATCTCAACAAAATAAAATATACACACTTCCTCTCATCAGTTCAAGGACTGACTTGTCGAGGAAACCTACAAGCAATAGCCAATACCTAGAAAACAGTAAAGACACGAGATTTATGTGGTTCGGCAAACTTGCCTACGTCCATGGGGAAGGGGAGTGGAGATTCCACTATAAGGAGAACACTGGTGACTTGAACAATCCACAAGCTCGTCTTAAAAGAAGAAGATTTTATTTTTACCCAAAAAATTAACCTCTCTCTTATAAAATCGCTCCAAAGATCTCTCCTCAAGAACTCTCTTTTCCAGCAGCCAAAAACCCTTGTTTTCTTCTCTGCAGCCTACTAACCCTATATCTTAACTCATTGTCGAAAACCCTAGAAGAAGGGGTATTTACAGAAGAGGAATCAGATCTTTGTCTACTCGGGTGTGGCCCAAATACACGTTGCACATGTATTGCTATACATGTATCTCGGGTGGGTCCTGGGCCCGCTGCACATGTCTGTCCTTCACAATTCTCCACCCCGTACATCATTTTATAAACCTCAAATTTTGGACGAACACCAAAAAAACACCGCGAACATCACTAGAGAGATCCAAAATTACCAAACCAGGCCAAAACCAGCTGCGCCACTTTACCGCGACTGCCTACGTACCCTCCACCGGGATCAAGCTAACCATAGTTTACGATTTGTTCTCCATATAATTATTATCTCCACCTTACCCCATCACCACTCCAAAGGGTCATGCCCTCTTGAGTAGATCAACACAGGCTGGTATGAAGCAAGAGCAAGCAATGCTTAAATTTGCTACCCGTGACCACCTTGGTTAACATGTCTGCGGGATTCTCATTCGTATGCACCTTCATGAGAGAAATATCACATTCCTCTATGATATCCCACACGAAATGATATCTGACATCGATATGCTTGTTACGAGCATGATGAACTTGATTCTTCGCCAAGTGAATCACACTCTGACTGCCGCACCACAAGTTCACGTTCTCCTGCTCAATCTCCAAATTGTCTAGAAGACCCCAAAACCACAATGCTTCCTTCACTCTCTCCGCTGTGGCTATGTACTCAGCCTATGTAGTAGAAAGTATCATTATAGCCTGTAACATCGATCGCCAACTAACTGGAACACCATGTATTCTGAACACATAACCAGTAGTAGATCGTCGTCTGTCTAGATCGTCCGCATAATCTGAGTCAACAAAGCCATCAATCTGACATGTATCTACACTAAAGCACAACCTCGTATCAACAATACCCTTTAAGTACCTCAGGACCCACTTCACTACTTCCCAATGTGCCTTTTCCGGATTCACCATGAATTTGCTAACACACACTGACCGCCTGTGAAATATCTAGGCGTGTACACATCATGGCGTATATCAAACTGCTAACTGCACTAGCATAAGGAACACACTCCATGTGTGCCTTATCTTCTGATGTAGTGGGGGATTGTTTACATGAAAGCCTAAAACGTGGAGCCAATGGAGTCACCATCGACTTTACATTTTGCATCATGAGCCTCACGATCACCCGCTCTGTGTATCCCTTCTGACTCAAGAACAATTGTCTATTCGCCCGCTCTCTTCTAATCTTCATACCCAGTATTTTCCTAGCAACGCCCATGTCCTTCATATCGAACTCTTTACCAAGTTAAGATTTTAGTCTATCTATCTCCACCATGCTCTTCGAAGCGATAAGCATGTCATCCACTTACAAAAGGAGATAGATATAATCATCTCCACGAAGCTTCTGAATATAAACACAACAATCATAATCGCTTCGGGAAAACTCACGCTTCAGCATGAAGAAGTCAAATCGCTTGTACCACTGTCGAGGAGATTGTTTCAGCCTATAGAGTGACTTCCTCAAACGACATACATGATGCTCCTTATCCTCAACCTTGTAGCCCTTAGTTTGATGCGTATAGATCTTTCCATCTAAGTCTCAATGCAAGAAGATTGTTTTTACATCGAGTTGTTCCAGCTCAAGATCACCATGAACAACAATACTCAATAGCACCCGAATAGAAGTGTGTTTGACCACCGGAGAAAAAATCTCATTGTAATCCACACCCTCTCCGTGCAAACCCTTTTATCCACTAACCTCGCCTTGTACCTTGTACCACCGATTAGAAGGTTTCAATATGACTCTCACGGTCTTCTTTCTTGATGCTTGGTTGAGTTATTTAAAAAATAAGCAAAACATACTAAAGAAAAATCAATTCACAGCCAAAATTTCCATAACGCTCATTAAAAAACTTCTCTTTATTCAAACAAACACTAACAATAAAATTACAATATTGCCATTAAACAAACTGTAATTATATTTCTAAAGCATCTGACTTCTTGGCAGCAGTGTCGCCAGCCTTTGTTGCCCGGCCGGCCGCCATTGGAAACGCGAAAGCGAGGGGTTCGTTACCGAGTGCGGGTGCGGGGTGACACCGGTGGGAGGGCGTTATAAGCCCGGACGAGTGAAGTAAGGGGTGTCTGGCCACTGAGATGGCGGGAGCGGGAACGTGAAGAAGGAAAAAGAATGGTAGTGTGTTTGAGGACTAATTTGCCCTTTGTTTTGTTATTTTTATTTGATTTTAATTTATTTTTTTAGGTTTTTAGATACTTCTATTTAATTTTAGGGTAAATTTCCATAAGGTTTAGGATATGTTGAGAAAGCAACTAAGAAGTAAGCTTTCGCAATTTTTTTGGATTTTGCTTTCAGAAAACCCGCGACCTTTTGGGATTTATCTGAGAAAGTTTTAATGACTAAGTGACATTTTAAAACTTGTTTCTGAGAAAAAAGTAGATGTTGCTTTTACGTTAAGTCAATTAGGGCCAATTAAACAGCTTAATCCATCTCAATTAATCGGCCATTCTAACCCGATAATTTGATTTCAAGATAGACGGGACGAGTCTTCGTTAGACGCTCTGGTTGCTCTTAGGACTTTGTTGAATCAAATAAGATTCTAAACGGAGGGTACACGAAGTAACATATGTATTTGTGCACGCAATACCCCAATCAAATTGGCGGTCCAAGACCAACAAGGGTTCCAACTTAGCCGGCTCGTCGAGTCGACATTCCTTTATGTTAACTCGAAAGGCGGTACTAATCGACCCTCTTGTCGAATACAACTCGCAACGAGCCCACTCAACCTGCTATTCGACGCCTCACGATGACGACTTGAAAGACGTTACTTCTCGGTAAAGCTAGAGGACGACTTCAGCCTTGAGCCTTCCCCGCTGACACAACGTCGACGTTGCATTTAATGCTTGGAAGGCGCCATCATACCTCTAGTTCCGATAACATTCATGACTCATCGGACCACGTCGGCATCGTCATGCCTCAGATCGTTTCACATTTAAACCTGAGGTGATCTCTCATCCAATCACCAGCCGACGCCTGTAAAGCAGGAGCTGACTTAGTCGCCAGCCCATGTTTCTTCATTGTCGTCATGTGCTGGGCCACAATGACGATTCTACACATTATACCACCATTACAAATAAGAGATACTATTCTAACAAAAGAGGGCTTCTGACTTTTGCTTCTTCAAGCTCCTAAAAAATTATACTTCATTAGCAATATCTACAAACAATTACCCACACAAGAACTCTCACAGTTCTTCACTTTCCCCACTCAACTTCACCAACTGACTTAACCGTCGGAGTCTCCGTCCTCTCACGAGTTTCTATATGTGCAGACTTCAGCCACTCAATTTCGAATCGGATATTCGAGGAAGGAAACAGCCTCTCATCAACTTCACCCCCATTCAACCACATATATAATAAATTAACATCAACATGCATCAATATGTTAATTAATTATAATAATAAATTTATTATTTTAAATTATTTAACTTCACCCCCATTCAACTTCACTTAACATCAACATGTACCACGATGTTAATTACTTATAATAATAAATTTATTATTTTAATTACTTATAATTAATTGATAGTACAACACATAACACAATCTCATGATCTCCTCACTCCATATACTTCTTCTATAGAGAGTCCCCATATATGTCGAGCATAGATGATTTAATATCACCTTCAATTTGAATTAGCAAAAATAATGTCTCCTTGCATAATATGGATTCCAAACATCCATAATCCCTAAAGTGAATGAGTCCAACTACTTATCCCTCTCCACATATTGTGAAAAATGATCCACCAGAGCTTTTTTTGTTATTGTTTCAAGAAATATTCCCAAAATAGTGAATCCCGCTCTAGTAGCTTTGGATAAATTAAATACATGCATTAAGATCCGAAGCCTTCTTGTTCCGCAACAAACAAAGCACTTTTTTCGTTCTTTCGTATGTATAACAGGGGGTTTCACTAGTTATTTTAAACGAAACTCTCGCACCTCATTCGTCCAAACCAGAATGCACGGATCACAACCCCCAACAAATCTCAACCATCCATTTAAACCCCAATCCAACGGCTGAGCCTCTCGATCCGCGCCACTCCCATTCCCCCAACCCCTCCATCCCCAAACTATAAAAAACCCAAATCACCCCCGTTCACCTCCACTCGACTCGTTCGCTCTCAACCCGGACTCACCAAAACCCCAAAAAAAAAGCCCTAGCAAAACCCTAATCGATCTCGATGGAAACCGGCGGCAAAGCAAAGAAGGGAGCAGGTGGCAGGAAGGGCGGCGGCCCGAGGAAGAAGGCCGTTTCTCGCTCCGTCAAGGCCGGGCTCCAGCGCGCAGTCGGACGTATCGGCGATACTGAAAAGGGCCGTACGCCAGCGGTGTCGCCACGGGAGCTCCGGTGTACCTCGCCGCCGTCCTCGAGTACCTCGCTGCCGAGGTTTGTTTATAGCCTAGATCCCTCTCCTTTTTTTCTCTTTTGTCGACGTGGGACTAAGAAAAAGATTTGTTTTTTTTTGGGTTTGGTTAGGTTTTGGAGTTGGCGGGAAATGCGGCGAGGGACAACAAGAAGACGAGGATCGTCCCGAGGCACCTGCTTTTGGCGGTGAGGAACGACGAGGAGCTCGGGAAGCTGCTCGCCGGGGTCACCATCGCCCACGGCGGTGTTCTGCCGAACATTAACCCCGTGCTTTTGCCGAAGAAGACGGCGGCGAAGGAGGAGGGGGCTGCGAAGTCCCCCAAGAAAGCTGCCAAGTCACCAAAGAAGGCAGCCTAATGGATTTATACCGGCTAGGGTTTGGGTGTTTGGGATGTTTGGGCTACTGGTGTTGTTGTATTGTATGTAATTTTGTTGGGGGTTTTAAATGTCTTTTTTTTAATGAATCTCTGGCGATTTCAGTGGGATAGGATTTGTATCTTGCTTTTAATTTGAAGGAAACGTTATAAATCTTTCTCGTTTAGTGGGTAAGTGTTTTGTTGACTCGGTTTATTCGAGGTTAATTGCTGGAATTTTGATTTTCTTTTTTCTTTTTAATTAATCCCACCCCATTTGTTTCCAGATGGAGTTAGTGAAACGGTGGATCAAATGTAATGCTTGCCTCATTTTGGTAAGAATCTCCCGACAACGTTGAAGAAATTACTTCTGTAATTTTTTTGTATTTAGAGCTAGATTGCTTGATTGGCATTGAGCTGGTTTATTGCGCATTAGTTGGTTGTGATATGCTTTTAAGGTCCCTATTTGATATTATTTGTGTGTATTATACTTGAAAATTGACACCAAATCATCTGTGCGTATTATACGTTGAAGAAATTACTTCATTTGTGCGTATTTGTGGGCGGTTTGCCTTTGAAAATGGTCTGGATTCCATGACATGTAGATGTAAGAACTTTTCGATCATAGTGGGCATATTCCCATTTGGTAGAACTGTGTACTTTAAAGGGAATTCGACAAGGGCAAGGGTCAATCGTTTCTGTAGCAGAGGGGGATTGATTCTAGGGGCCTATCCTTTCTTGTTTCTCGACCTGAAATTTAGAAGTAACGTTGCTAGGGAAATACTTCTGTGTGGATGATGAAGTGATGTTTAGTTTCTGGTGCGCGCGCTCGTCTGTTTGAAGATTCAATTAGGGGGTGTTTGTTTCAACTCTCAAAATTTCAAGATATGGATTTCAACTTAGAATTTGAAATCCATAAATTTTTTGGTGGTTTTGGGATCTCTAAAATGTTGTTTGTTTCAACAAAGTTTTAGGATATGAAATACCAAAACTTAGGATGTTTTGTTTGTTTCAAACTTAAATTATAGCATTACAAATTTTAGAATTTGAAATCCCAAATTGTAGCAAACAAAATTTTTGATCACCAAAATAATGATTGGTGAATTTAAGAATTTCTGGTGAGCTTACCCCCCATAAAAAACAAATACTCTTGTATTTACTCTTCAAGCAAGCCCAGCAAGTCCAGCAACCCAGCAACAAATCAAAAGCAACAAACCCAGCAACCCAGCAACCCAACAACCCAACACACAGACCAGCAACAAACCCAGCAACCCAGCAACCCAACACACAGACCTCCTGCGGAGTTAATGCACAGACCTCCAGCAACAAATGCTCAAGCACAAGCCACCAAAAAAAAGCACAAGCCATCAAGATATGGTCAACAAGCAAACTGTATATGAGAGTCAAAAATTGAACACATGCCCCTTTAACAAAAAATTAAACAAAACCTGTATATGATACTGTGTACAAAAGTATGGTTGTGGCTCAAAATTAACCAAAACCTGTATCTGAGAATGTGTACAAAAGTATGGTTTGTTTCAGGCCCCAAAAGTCTTTCCCCAAATCAGAGTAGTTGAAACAAAATATACACTCAACGTTTGGATCCTCATAACTTGCTAGTATGGTTCAAGCTTTTCTGCATAAAGAAAAACAAAGGAATAAAGTACATAGAACAAATATTGCACATGAATGAGATTACCAATACATTTGAAGTAACCAAACCACAACTATCTAGGGAAAAGACTTACCTGTGTACAAAATTATGAATACCAAGGCTCATAGAATAATGATGTAGAAGAATAAAGAGCTAATGTAGCCAAATACTAAGGCAACAAACCCAGCAACCCATTGCACCAGGATGAAATCTCTTAATAGGACCTAGTTAGGGGCTCAGATATAGCTATTAAAATTGTATACATGGATTGCCTCAACTAACAATGGTGTTGCAATGTAGGTTGCAATCAAATGAATGGATTGCCTCACCGAACATTGTCGATGCAATATAGGTTGCAATCACATGAATGGATTGCCTTACCTAACATTGTAAATACAATGTAGGTTGCATTCTCATCCTAGATTGTCCTACCTAAACATAGCAACACATTGTAGATTGCATTCTCTTAACTAAGACCATCATCATTGCCCACTTAGAAGAATACAAAGTAGCCATACCAATACATATCGTGCAATGTAGGTTGCTATCAAGTATCATATCCAGTGATATTTATATAAACCTGCAAAAGAACCAAAGTTATAATGAGATTGCAATTAGAGTAGTGAAATTAGTTACATCATTAAGTTGTTAAACTTACAAAATTAATAACATAAAGCTACACCACTAAGTGTTAAACTTACAAAATTAGTTACATCATTAAGTAGTTAAACTTACAAAATTAATAACATAAAGCTACACCACTAAGTGTTCAACTTACAAAATTAGTTACATCATTAAGTAGTTAAATATACAATGAGTTTACAAAAGCAATAGATATGTCAAGTCTTCAAAAGTAGTGCAATATCAAGTTTTCATAAGTCAAACCCTTGCTCGTTGATAATCTTCTCTATAAATAGCTTTTGAGAATTTTTGGTTTTGATGATCAACCTCCTAGATTCTGATTCATGGTCATAACAAAAGATGAAACAATAGTATGGTTTGTTTCAGGCCCCAAATCAGTTTCAAACCCTCCAAGCAAGCCCACAACAAATAGCCAGCAATGAATACATGGATGATGAAATACCAAAACTTAGGATGTTTTGTTTGTTTCAAACTTAAATTATAGCATTACAAATCTTAGAATTTGAAATCCCAAATTGTAGCAAACAAAATTTTTGATCACCAAAATAATGATTGGTGAATTTAAGAATTTTTGGTGAGCTTACCCCCATAAAAAACAAATACTCTTGTATTTACTCTTCAAGCAAGCCCAGCAAGTCCAGCAACCCAGCAACAAATCAAAAGCAACAAACCCAGCAACCCAGCAACCCAGCAACCCAACACACAGACCAGCAACAAACCCAGCAACCCAGCAACCCAACACACAGACCAGCAACAAACCCAGCAACCCAGCAACCCAGCAACCCAGCAACCCAACACACAGACCAGCAACAAACCCAGCAACCCAGCAACCCAGCAACCCAGCAACCCAACACACAGACCAGCAACAAACCCAGCAACCCAGCAACCCAAACCATTGAATGGATGTATAAGCTTTCCCAAACCATTGAAACAAATACCCACTAAACCCAGCAACCCAAATCAAAGAATGATGTAGAAGAATAGCAGAGAAAATGTAGCCAAATCAACAGCTTCAAACCCAGCAACCCAGACCACCAGTATGAAAACTCATAATAGGATCAAGTAAGGGGCTCAGATATAGGTATTAAAATTGAATACATGGCTTGCCTCATCTATCAATGGTGTTGCAATGTAGGTTGCAATCAAATGAATGGATTGCCTCACCGAACATTGTCGATGCAATGTAGGTTGCAATCACATGAATGGATTGCCTTACCTAACATTGTAAATGCAATGTAGGTTGCATTCTCATCCTAGATTGCCCTACCTAAACATAGCAACACATTGTAGATTGCATTCTCTTAACTAAGACCATCATCATTGCCCACTTAGAAGAATACAAAGTAGCCATTGAAACAAATACACTTGTATTTACCCTTCAAGCAAGCCCACAACTCTATAAAATGAAACTGAAACTGAAAAATAAGCTGACTCAAAGTCTGCCAGCGACAACTCTATAAGATGAAACTGAAACTGAAAAATAATCTGACCCAAAGCGGAGTGATTATGAGTAGTTATATTATAATAATGATTACCTTGAAATAAGGATAATATAATGGGTTAGTGGCAATCTCTAGTGATACTTTATTTGGCGCTTGCTTCATGTACCGCCCCCTTAAACGACCAACGGCTTCCAAGCACTTGTTAAAGTATTTTGAAACGGTTTCCCCCGATCTTATGAAATGTGACCTAACAATTCTATTTTTTGTTTTATGGCCTAATATATTAAGGAACATGAGCAATTGTTCTTCTACTTTAACAACCCGTCCATCTTTTAGTAGGCCGGTATATCTCATTATGCTAACAAGATTATGAAATGCACGCGGCCTCATTCTAACATAAGCCCTACAACTCTCATTATAGCCACTAAACACACGACTTATGTGCCTAGCTCTCATATCTATCTTCTCTTTATTTTTCACCTTACGTTGATAAGTGATTGATTTCCGTCTACTACGTATCCTCATCAAACATGTAAACACACAAATCACCGCGGATATAGTAGCATTAGAAGCCATCCTCGTTAACATCTCTTCATCAATGTCGTCCATCTACATTGTATTAAAAAAACTCACAAAGTCACAAAATTGAAAAAAGCACAAAAACAATCTATATAGTATTGATCATTCATTGTTGATAATATTTGTTGCGAACTGAATCTTTTGGTGGAAAATAAAAACTGAAAAATTAGACATATATTTGTTGTTTGGAAAATGGAAAATGAAAACTGAAAAATTAGACAATTCTAAGTGATCAATACTATCCGCCCATTTGATATATTGATAATGCTTTCTCTGATTAAGAGGGAATCCAAAGCATGGCATGTTAGCTAATTAGACATATATTGTTGTTTGGATACTGACTTAAGCATTGTCATGACTGATACATCTCGAGCACATAATTAATTGTGCCAAATAACTAACTGATTTAATTGTGAATTAAGCACAGTCAGGACTGAAAATTAGATCCGAAAATTTCAGGCTAATAATTGTGCCAAATAAACTTGATCAAACTAAATCAATTGCATATGCCTTACCACATATTAATTTCAGCTAGAACACCCCAATAACAAAACCAAATCCATCAATTTTACAAAGAAACCCTAATTTATGGAGGAAGGCAACTAGTTTTACCTGCCGAGGAGGAGACACAGTTGGTCGGAGCAATGTTCGGGCAGACAGAAGTCCGATTGAAATAACCGAATCCCCAAACCAAGTTACCCCCAAAACCTCAAGATGAGTGGAGAAGAGGCAAGACGGCTTGCCTGGGAGTTGGGGACGCTGAGGAGGAGGCGGAGGGAATGAAGTTGGGGTGGAGAGGAGGGAGGGCGTGGCGTCGCAGTCGGGGTTCGGCGGGAACGAGAGCTAGGGTTTCGCGCGGAAATGGAGACGGCGGGTAAAAGAGGACAGCAACGAAAGCGGTGAGTTTATGCTTCCGTTTGGAGATCCGGAGTTGGGAGAGCGGAGTTAAATGCTGAGCTGGACGCAATATGTCAGAAATCCAGCCCACATCCACTACAAAAAAGAGAATTTTAGAAATGCCCAAAAATATTAGTATTTTATAGTTTTAGAATTTGATATCCCAAAAGTTTTTTTGAAACAAACTTGAGATATGGATTTCTAAAACCTCAAAATACCACTTTTTACATCCCAAAAACTCAAATCTACCCTATATCCCAAAAAAAAAACAAAACAAACACCCCCTTAGATGCGGGATACATGACCTGGGGCGAGGGTTGCATATGGGTTGAAAACAATAT
>NC_033795.1:2782831-2785088 GCF_001876935.1 Asparagus officinalis | reverse complement strand
TGTTAGCAAGTGCAGGTCACACGAAATCATTATTGATGTTGTCGCACTGGCCGAAAGCTGTTTGCGTGTTGGTTTCTTTAGTATGTGGACTAATACCATGTGTTTAATGGGCTAGAAATCTGAATAGAAGGCCAAGGTGAATGATCATGGTTATAGCCACATCTTGATTGGTGCAGGTGCGTTGGAAATCTACTACATAAGTTTTGCGATTCTCCACAGACAAATGAATCCTGGAAAATTGAGAAATATATAAATGACGGTTAAATTGAGTAGTGAGCTTTAGAGGCTGTTTGGTTCGCCCAAAATTTATGGGAAATGACTGAAAAAGAAAGAAAATTGAGAAAAAGTACACCTTGTTGTATGTTTTACATAGTATTTTCCTTATCTCTATTTGATTCGCACATTATAACGAAGAAAATGATGATGTTCCATATTCTCATTGGTGATGTGACCCACATTTTAGGATAATCATTTCATGATTTTTGTTGAGTAAATTGGAGGAAAACTTGTTTGTTGTTTTCCTCACCTCCGTCCATTGTCTTTGATTTTCATGAAAACAACCAAACAGGCCCTGATGAGTACAAATCTTTGCTATTTGTACTGCACTGTAATGTAGTCCTATTCTCTTCGCCATATGATGAAATTGCAGGATTGAGCATTAATGAGAAAAATATTCGAGCACTGTTCTTGACTCTTTGTTGTCTGTTGATTTTATCACAATTCTCACATTGTTTTGCATGTGTTATCATGTATTCTTTACAATTGAGCATCTCACTGTACTTTCTTTATGTTCTTACTTTGCATAATTGGATGTATACAAATTTTGTTGTCAGACAAACTGGAGTGCTGGTTATTTTTCATTCTGTATCAGGGTTGTCAATGTAATATATTAGAATTTGCATTCCCCTCTATATATTTATAGTAATTCTCTGTGAGTTATTGGAGGATCCTCTTGCTGTTTCTGTTGTGTATTTTCCTTGAAGTAGTACGTCTCACTAAATCATGCGATAAAATTTCGAACATCGAGCAAAAACAACAGTTTGAAGTGGTTCCCTTGATGGAAAGTTATTATTTTCGAAAAGCTTTATACGTGTTTTGTGAAGCGTCGAAAATGGTTGTGGTGCATCGGACCTTATTCGGAGGTATCAATGTTGGATTTAATCTAATAAATCTATTTGTGGGCACATATGATTAATCAATGTGTATTGCTATCTTTCAGGATAACCCACTAAAGTGATCAATTAAGTTGGGTTAATTTGGTATTTAAATATAATCATGGGGTTATATGTGCAGATACCAGGTTGTAATTGTGATTTATTGAGGGGCTAAATTACAAAAGTACAACATCTATAAATAAGGGGTTATGGTCCCTAACCTAGGGTTACATTCTCTAATTCTCTTCACCCCCATCTAAGAGAGAAATTCGGCTAGAGAGAACCCTAAGGTTAGAAGATCAAAACCCATCTCAAGATCAAGCAATGGATTCAGGTATAAGCTTCCGCTCTTTAGATTTTTTGTTAATCTCTTTGAATTAATCATGGCTATATGGTTTTAGATCTCAAGTTTTATGATGTAGATCTAACAAGTGGTATCAGAGCCACCTTGATTAATTCTTAGGGATTTAAGTTTTATTGAGTTTTTGATCTTAAATCTCTGGTTAAAGATTCAAATTTTTTTTTTGGGTTCGGATGAACAGTAAAATTTTTTTGGGTTCGGATGAACAGCAAAATTTTTTTTGGTTCGGATGAACAGTAACTGAAAAATCGCCTGTGAACAGTAATTTTTTGGAATTTTTTGGATTTTTCTTTGATTTTTTCTTCAATTTTTTTCCAATTCTGGATCTGTTTTGAAAATAAAAATCAAAGATTTTTGGGTTTGTCGGCGGCGGTTTCAGTTTGAAACCCTAAGGGTTCATGGCGAAAATTAAGGAGGTGGTTACCTCAAACGAACCCCGCGTTCGTTCAATTTTAACCGAGCTTCGCGCTCAACGAACCTCGCGTTCGTTCAATTTTAACCGAGCTTCGCGCTCAACGAACCTCGCGTTCGTTCTAAGGTGAACCTCGCGTTCAACTCAGGTGAGCGTCAAGCTCAATATTTAACGAACCTCGCGTTCGTTCTAAGGTGAACCTCGCGTTCAACTCAGGTGAGCGTCAAGCTCAATTTTTAACGAACCTCACGTTCGTTCATTTTCAGACGAACCTCGCGTTCGTACTTCAGACGAACCTCGCGTTCGGACTTCAGACGAACCTCGCGTTCG
>NC_033795.1:2756284-2781831 GCF_001876935.1 Asparagus officinalis | reverse complement strand
CTCTTATAGAAGAGTAAGAGAAAACACAGAGAGAGTTTGTGAGAGTTCTTGAAGTGTATCTGATCAAGAGAGGGTGTTCTCATGGATCTATTCTTTGGGATATAAAAGAATTTGGCGTCGTCGTTGCACCGTGGAGTAGCTCCGAAGGAGTGAACCACGTATATCTGTGAGTACTGTGTTGAATATTGTGCCTTTATTTTGTGTATTTGAGTACTGTGTTGAATATTGTGCCTTTATTTTGTGTATTACGTCTCCGTTAGAGGCGTTCTTATTGGGGTGTATCCTAACACACCCTCACACACATGTACACACGAAAAAAACCCTCAACCGCCCTGTAGGGTGTAAATTTGGATTTCCCAAAAACAGAGAGTTTTGTTTGTATTGATAAGAAAGCTTATTACAAACTAATAAATCGAAATTACAACAGAAGCAGAGGGAATGCCCTCTTTGTTTTGTGTGGGGACTTTTGGTGGCTACAGGATGCTTCACTCGATGCTCGCGTCGAGTCTGCTTCCCTTGGACCGTTCGATCGAGGTTGCTGGAGAGCTTCAGTACGCAGTAGAAGCTGGGCTCAGAACTAAGCAGTGGTGCTGTAATGCAAGGATTATGCAAACAGCTTGGTCTCGATTTCTCGATGATGTTCTCGATCCTTTTTCTCAGAGTTTTCCGACCTCCTTTTAAAGGTTGTTGGAAGAGGCTCTTAAATGAAAGAGAGACAGTTCTGCTGTCCCCTGAATTATGGGATGTGACCATACGTTGCTTCAGAGATATTCTACTGTTCACCCGTACCATGAGCGGTCCTTCGAGGAGCCGTGTTTTGCATCACGTTATGTAGGAATGGGAAAGCCCCTCCTCGTACGTGTGACAACGGCTGTCAGGTACTCGAGTGGACCTGACCAACCCACTGAGCATCGGCGGCTCTCGCCTCTCGCTTGGACAAGTGAGGTAAGTCGCATTTATGAGGGTGCAGGTTGATTTGGCGTTTGTCTGACCACTTGTACTGTGAGCGGCCATTCGACGGGCCTGGAGTACCGTGTCTTCTCTCTTCAGGCCGAGAGAGGTGGGAAAGCAGGTTCCCGGTACTCGAGTGGGCATGGGCAGCTTCGCCGAATGGGGGCGGGTCCGACTCCTGACTCGGACAACCGAAGTGATCTGCATTTATGAATGTTCAGGTCGACTCGACACCTGCCCAATCATTCGTACTAAGAGCGGCCACTTGACGGCCTTGGAGGACTGTCAAAGGAAGGTTAATATTTATTTAGACTGTATACACATCTGCGATGATAAGCGTGTGACAATTATAAGGTTTACATGTGAATAATGAATCGATCCAAAGATAGTTTCATTATTTGACATGAGTTATTGTCAATGTTTGATCATTGCAACAAGGTATCACTTACAAGTTAATATTACTGTCCAAAGACTTGATATTAATGTTGTGCCGGTATCTTGGATGGGGATTGTCATTATTTGAATTTTATTGATTATGGTTATTGATGTGAGCATTTTTGTTTTATTTCAGCTAATGCATCTGCTGCAACAATTTCTGCTAACATCAACTCAATTCCCATGCTAAATGGGACAAACTTCAAGGTTTGGAAAGAGAACATATTAATTGTTCTTGGCTGCATGGATCTTGACTATGCATTAAGAACTGAACAACCCCAACCTCTCAATGCGGATAGCACTCCTGATGCAAAGAAGGAGCATGAGAAGTGGGAGCGTTCAAATCGCATGAGTCTTATGATCATTAAGCGCGGCGTTCCGGAAGCCTTCAGGGGCATAGAATCCGAAGGGATTACTAAGGCTAAAGATTTCCTTGCCGAAATTGAGAAGCGTTTTGCGAAAAACGATAAGGTAGAAACAAGCACGCTTTTAGCTCGCTTGATTTCAATGAAGTATAAGGGCAAAGGAAATATCAGGGAGTACATTATGGAAATGTCTCATATTGCTTCAAAGCTTAAGGCACTTAAACTCGATCTTTGTGACGAGTTATTAGTGCATCTGGTTTTGTTGTCTCTTCCTGCACAGTTTAACCAATTTAAGGTCAGTTATAACTGTCAAAAGGAGAAATGGACTCTAAATGAGCTCATTTCATACTGTGTGCAAGAAGAAGACAGGTTGAAGCAAGATAAGACAGAAAGTGCTCATTTGGCCTATGCCTCTAAGGATAAGGGCAAGAAAAGGAAGAATGATAAGGAAGCTGCTAAGGGTCCAGTTGAGAAGAAACAACATAAGGATAATCAGGGTTGTTTCTTCTGTAAGAAGCCTGGACATGTAAAGAAGGACTGTACAAAATATCACGCCTGGCGTGATAATAAGGGTACGTTCCTTGCTTTGGTCTGTTCTGAGGTTAATTTAGCTTCAGTACCTAGAAACACTTGGTGGTTAGACTCTGGTGCTACTACTCACATAAGTGTTTCTATGCAGGGTTGCCTGAGCTACCGAAAGCCAAGTGATGTTGAAAGACACATCTTTGTGGGCGACGGACAATCGGTAGATGTGGAAGCAATTGGGCACTTTAGGTTGTTGTTAGGAACTGGTTATTATTTGGATTTAAAAGATACTTTTGTAGTACCGTCTTTTAGACGGAATTTGGTTTCTGTTTCTGTATTGGACAAATCAGGTTATTCTTGTTCATTTGGAAACAGTCAATTCAGTTTATCTTTTAATTCAAATGTTGTGGGAACCGGTTACTTGAGTATTTATGACAACCTATATTTGCTTGATACAATTGCTTCTTACAATGAATCCTTGCATGTGGAATCACGTGGTACTAAGCGTAAATTAAATAAGGAAAATTCGGCGACATTATGGCATAAGCGCTTAGGTCATATCTCAAAAGGTAGAGTTGAGCGTCTTGTGTCTGATGGCATTTTGGATTCCCTTGATTTTTCGGACTTCGACGTATGTGTTGAATGTATCAAGGGAAAACAGACCAAAGTGAAGAGATTAGGTGCCAACAGATCTTCGGATGTCTTAGAATTGATACATACGGATATTTGTGGGCCATTCCCTACGGAATCCTGGAATGGTCAACAATATTTTATATCATTCATAGACGATTACTCACGTTATGGGCACCTATATCTTATTCATGAAAAATCTGAGTCTCTGGACATGTTCAAAGCCTATAAAGCTGAAGTTGAGAATCAACTCAACAGAAGAATTAAAACCGTCAGATCTGATCGTGGTGGTGAGTACTACGGTAGATATGATGGTTCAGGTGAACAACGTCCAGGACCATTTGCTAGATACCTAGAGGAATGCGGTATCGTCCCACAGTACACTATGCCGGGTTCACCTAGCATGAATGGTGTAGCTGAAAGACGAAACAGGACTCTTAAGGATATGGTAAGAAGTATGATTGCTCATTCTTCTTTACCAGAGTCACTCTGGGGAGAAGCACTTAAGACAGCAGCTTACATTCTGAATAGAGTACCAAGTAAAGCAGTTGCTAAAACACCTTATGAGCTTTGGACTGGTCGAAAGCCCAGTTTAAAGCATTTACATATTTGGGGATGTCCAGCTGAGGCAAGGCCTTATAGGCCAAATGAAAAGAAATTGGACTCCAAAACAGTTAGCAGCTACTTTATTGGGTACCCTGATCGCTCTAGGGGCTATAAGTTTTATGATCCCACTATAAGGAATATTTTTGAGACGGGAACAGCAACATTCTTTGAGGATGTTGAGTTTGGGGGGAGAAATAAGGTTAGAGACATTAGTTTTGAGGAGGAATTGGCTTCAGATCCAATCCATACAGTTACTTTTGACAATATTCAGGTTCCTATACCTGTTGTTGCTCAAGAAGTAAATCCGGAACCTCAAGATGATAATGTTGAACAACTCCCTGTTCCAGAAGAACAAACTCAACAACCTCAAGAACCAGTGCCATTAAGGAGATCCACGAGAGAAAGGAGAAATGCTATTCCGGATGATTATATTGTATTTCTCCAAGAACATGAGGAAAGTAGTGGAATGTTAGAAGATGATCCAATCAACTTCTCTCAGGCCATGAAAAGTTCTAACTCTCAACAGTGGATTGATGCCATGAATGAAGAGTATAAGTCTATGCAAGACAATAAGGTTTGGGAACTTGTCCCATTGCCAGAAGGTGCAAAACCAATTGGTTGTAAATGGATTTTTAAAACCAAGCGGGATGCAAACGGTAATGTGGAGAGGTATAAGGCGCGTCTTGTGGCTAAAGGCTATACTCAAAAGGAAGGCATTGATTATACAGAGACTTTCTCTCCGGTTTCATCGAAAGACTCTTTCAGAATAATCATGGCACTTGTTGCTCATTATGATCTTGAGTTACATCAGATGGATGTTAAGACTGCATTTCTCAATGGAGACATTGATGAGATGATTTATATGGTGCAACCAGAAAACTTTGTGTCAGGAGACCCAAAGAATATGGTTTGCAAATTAAGGAAATCCATCTATGGACTCAAGCAAGCTCCTCGTCAATGGTATCATAAGTTTCAACAAATAGTTATCTCGTTCGGTTTTGAGATGAACATTGTTGATGACTGTGTATATCACAAGTTCAGTGGGAGTAAGTATATTTTTCTGGTTCTGTATGTGGATGACATCTTGCTTGCCACTAATGATATAGGCATGTTGCACGAAACCAAGAGATTTCTATCAAAGAATTTTGAGATGAAAGATCTTGGGGACGCCTCTTTTATATTAGGGATCCAGATACATCGAGATCGCTCTCGGGGTATTCTTGGATTATCACAAAAGAGCTATATCGATAAGGTACTTAAAAGGTTTGGCATGCAAGATTGCAGACCAGGTGACACCCCTGTTGCTAAAGGAGACAAGTTTAGTCTCAATCAGTGCCCTAAAGGTAACCTTGAAATTCAGGAAATGCAGAAGATTCCTTATGCTTCGGCTGTAGGAAGTCTAATGTATGCTCAGGTATGTACGCGTCCGGATATTGCGTACATTGTTGGGATGTTAGGCAGATACTTAAGCAACCCTGGTATGGATCATTGGATAGCAGTCAAAAGGGTTATGAGGTATCTTCAGAAAACAAAAGATTACATGCTCACATACAGAAAATCAGAGAAATTAGAGGTCATTGGGTATTCGGACTCTGATTTTGCTGGATGCCAAGATAGCAGGAAGTCTACATCAGGCTACATTTATATGTTAGCAGGAGGAGCTATATCATGGAAAAGTGTCAAACAAACACTAGTAGCTTCCTCCACTATGGCAGCAGAATTTGTAGCTTGCTATGAGGCATCCAATCAGGGAATATGGCTGCGAAATTTTGTCACGGGACTGCGCATTTTGGAAAATGTTGAAAGACCACTAAGGTTATATTGTGACAATAAATCTGCAGTAATGTATTCCAATAACAACAGGAGCTCAACTAAGTCAAAACATATTGACATTAAGTTCCTGGTTGTGAAAGAAAGGGTACAGAGTGGACAGATATCCATAGAGCACATTGGGACAAACTCCATGATAGCTGATCCTCTTACTAAGGGATTGCCACCTAAGGTCTTTCATGAGCATACTGCTCATATGGGTGTGGTATTATTTGAGGATATTATGTTTTAGTGGGAGTTTGTATTTGTGGTGCTTTATGTTTGTTTGTATTGTCTGATCAGAATAAAGTTTTCAGTTAAGACACTCTGTTACATTATGTTTGGTTTTGACCTCACTAAGGAGGACCAGTTGAAAATAGACATGTACTGATCACATTGCATGTAATTTTCATGCTGCACATCCATGATTGATCTATGTCGTTTGATTGTATTGGTATATGTGACCATTGATGGGTCGAGTCACGATAAATGTGACGAAGGCCGCTTTGATCCTATATTGATATAGTCAATGGACGAGATTGTTCGGAAATACCTTTTCAGTGATAGCAATTTTTGAGCTCATAAGGTTATACACAATTTAAGGAATCATATGGTGCCCAAGTGGGAGATTGTTGGATTTAATCTAATAAATCTATTTGTGGGCACATATGATTAATCAATGTGTATTGCTATCTTTCAGGATAACCCACTAAAGTGATCAATTAAGTTGGGTTAATTTGGTATTTAAATGATCATGGGGTCATATGTGCAGATACCAGGTTGTAATTGTAATTTATTGAGGGGCTAAATTACAAAAGTACAACATCTATAAATAAGGGGTTATGGTCCCTAACCTAGGGTTACATTCTCTAATTCTCTACACCCCCATCTAGCTAGAGAAATTCGGATTTAGAGAAACCCTAAGGTTAGAAGATCCAAAACCCATCTCAAGGTTCATCCATGGATTCAGGTATAAGCTTCCGCTCTTTTGATTTTGTTAATCTCTTTGAATTAATCATGGCTATATGGTTTTAGATCTCAAGTTTTATGATGTAGATCTAACAAGTGGTATCAGAGCCACCTTGATTAATTCTTAGGGATTTAAGTTTTATTGGGTTTTTGATCTTAAATCTCTGGTTAAAGATTCAATTTTTGGGTTCGGATGAACAGTAATGTTCTCGGATGAACAGTAACGAATTTTTTTTTCGGATGAACAGTAAAGTATTTTTTTCGGGTGAACAGTAACTTTTGGGAATTTTTTGGATTTTTCTTTGATTTTTCCTTCAATTTTTTCCAATTCTGGATCTGTTTTGAAAATAAAAATCAAAGGTTTTTTGGGTTTGTCGGCGGCGGTTTCAATTTGAAACCCTAAGGGTTCATGGCGAAAATTAAGGAGGTGGTTACCTCAAACGAACCTCGCGTTCGTTCAATTTTAACCGAGCTTCGCGCTCAACGAACCTCGCGTTCGTTCTAAGGTGAACCTCGCGTTCAACTCAGGTGAGCGTCAAGCTCAATTTTAACGAACCTCGCGTTCGTTCTAAGGTGAACCTCGCGTTCAACTCAGGTGAGCGTCAAGCTCAATTTTTTTAACGAACCTCGCGTTCGTTCTTCAGACGAACCTCGCGTTCGTACTTCAGACGAACCTCGCGTTCGTACTTCAGACGAACCTCGCGTTCGTACTTCAGACGAACCTCGCGTTCGTACTTCAGACGAACCTCGCGTTCGTACTTCAGACGAACCTCGCGTTCGTACTTCAGACGAACCTCGCGTTCGTACTTCAGACGAACCTCGCGTTCGTGCTTCAGTCGAGCCTCGCGTTCGAACTTCAGACGAACCTCGCGTTCGTACTTCAGACGAACCTCGCGTTCGTACTTCAGTCGAACCTCGCGTTCATTTTTTAAACGAACCTCGCGTTCGTTCCCAAGTTGAACCTCGCGTTCTTTTATCAAACGAACCTCGCGTTCGTTCATTTTCAGACGAACCTCGCGTTCGTGCTTAAGTGAGTCTCGTACTCAATACAGTCGAACCTCGCGTTCGAAGTTAAGGGAACTTCGTGTTCATTATGGTTAAGCCTCGGCTTTTCATGGGTCCACTTTGGTATACTTAATTTATTCAATTAAGTTATGGGCCCTAATTAAGCTGTGAGACCCCAATTAAGTTTTTGGAAATTCAGTTGATTTAAATTAAAACTTTTTAATTTAAATCTAATTTGGTTTTTAATCAATTATTTAATTCAAATATTATGACACTAAGGTATTAAGGTTGTCTCTCACTCCAATTGATTAATTGAAACAAGAAGTTGCCAAAGTAACCTCTCTTGTGTAGATTGTTCATGAGGAATGTGAGATGTTTGTGTGTATGCTTTCGTGTAAATATTTAATCGGCCCAAAGGAAGGTTAATATTTATTTAGACTGTATACACATCTGCGATGATAAGCGTGTGACAATTATAAGGTTTACATGTGAATAATGAATCGATCCAAAGATAGTTTCATTATTTGACATGAGTTATTGTCAATGTTTGATCATTGCAACAAGGTATCACTTACAAGTTAATATTACTGTCCAAAGACTTGATATTAATGTTGTGCCGGTATCTTGGATGGGGATTGTCATTATTTGAATTTTATTGATTATGGTTATTGATGTGAGCATTTTTGTTTTATTTCAGCTAATGCATCTGCTGCAACAATTTCTGCTAACATCAACTCAATTCCCATGCTAAATGGGACAAACTTCAAGGTTTGGAAAGAGAACATATTAATTGTTCTTGGCTGCATGGATCTTGACTATGCATTAAGAACTGAACAACCCCAACCTCTCAATGCGGATAGCACTCCTGATGCAAAGAAGGAGCATGAGAAGTGGGAGCGTTCAAATCGCATGAGTCTTATGATCATTAAGCGCGGCGTTCCGGAAGCCTTCAGGGGCATAGAATCCGAAGGGATTACTAAGGCTAAAGATTTCCTTGCCGAAATTGAGAAGCGTTTTGCGAAAAACGATAAGGTAGAAACAAGCACGCTTTTAGCTCGCTTGATTTCAATGAAGTATAAGGGCAAAGGAAATATCAGGGAGTACATTATGGAAATGTCTCATATTGCTTCAAAGCTTAAGGCACTTAAACTCGATCTTTGTGACGAGTTATTAGTGCATCTGGTTTTGTTGTCTCTTCCTGCACAGTTTAACCAATTTAAGGTCAGTTATAACTGTCAAAAGGAGAAATGGACTCTAAATGAGCTCATTTCATACTGTGTGCAAGAAGAAGACAGGTTGAAGCAAGATAAGACAGAAAGTGCTCATTTGGCCTATGCCTCTAAGGATAAGGGCAAGAAAAGGAAGAATGATAAGGAAGCTGCTAAGGGTCCAGTTGAGAAGAAACAACATAAGGATAATCAGGGTTGTTTCTTCTGTAAGAAGCCTGGACATGTAAAGAAGGACTGTACAAAATATCACGCCTGGCGTGATAATAAGGGTACGTTCCTTGCTTTGGTCTGTTCTGAGGTTAATTTAGCTTCAGTACCTAGAAACACTTGGTGGTTAGACTCTGGTGCTACTACTCACATAAGTGTTTCTATGCAGGGTTGCCTGAGCTACCGAAAGCCAAGTGATGTTGAAAGACACATCTTTGTGGGCGACGGACAATCGGTAGATGTGGAAGCAATTGGGCACTTTAGGTTGTTGTTAGGAACTGGTTATTATTTGGATTTAAAAGATACTTTTGTAGTACCGTCTTTTAGACGGAATTTGGTTTCTGTTTCTGTATTGGACAAATCAGGTTATTCTTGTTCATTTGGAAACAGTCAATTCAGTTTATCTTTTAATTCAAATGTTGTGGGAACCGGTTACTTGAGTATTTATGACAACCTATATTTGCTTGATACAATTGCTTCTTACAATGAATCCTTGCATGTGGAATCACGTGGTACTAAGCGTAAATTAAATAAGGAAAATTCGGCGACATTATGGCATAAGCGCTTAGGTCATATCTCAAAAGGTAGAGTTGAGCGTCTTGTGTCTGATGGCATTTTGGATTCCCTTGATTTTTCGGACTTCGACGTATGTGTTGAATGTATCAAGGGAAAACAGACCAAAGTGAAGAGATTAGGTGCCAACAGATCTTCGGATGTCTTAGAATTGATACATACGGATATTTGTGGGCCATTCCCTACGGAATCCTGGAATGGTCAACAATATTTTATATCATTCATAGACGATTACTCACGTTATGGGCACCTATATCTTATTCATGAAAAATCTGAGTCTCTGGACATGTTCAAAGCCTATAAAGCTGAAGTTGAGAATCAACTCAACAGAAGAATTAAAACCGTCAGATCTGATCGTGGTGGTGAGTACTACGGTAGATATGATGGTTCAGGTGAACAACGTCCAGGACCATTTGCTAGATACCTAGAGGAATGCGGTATCGTCCCACAGTACACTATGCCGGGTTCACCTAGCATGAATGGTGTAGCTGAAAGACGAAACAGGACTCTTAAGGATATGGTAAGAAGTATGATTGCTCATTCTTCTTTACCAGAGTCACTCTGGGGAGAAGCACTTAAGACAGCAGCTTACATTCTGAATAGAGTACCAAGTAAAGCAGTTGCTAAAACACCTTATGAGCTTTGGACTGGTCGAAAGCCCAGTTTAAAGCATTTACATATTTGGGGATGTCCAGCTGAGGCAAGGCCTTATAGGCCAAATGAAAAGAAATTGGACTCCAAAACAGTTAGCAGCTACTTTATTGGGTACCCTGATCGCTCTAGGGGCTATAAGTTTTATGATCCCACTATAAGGAATATTTTTGAGACGGGAACAGCAACATTCTTTGAGGATGTTGAGTTTGGGGGGAGAAATAAGGTTAGAGACATTAGTTTTGAGGAGGAATTGGCTTCAGATCCAATCCATACAGTTACTTTTGACAATATTCAGGTTCCTATACCTGTTGTTGCTCAAGAAGTAAATCCGGAACCTCAAGATGATAATGTTGAACAACTCCCTGTTCCAGAAGAACAAACTCAACAACCTCAAGAACCAGTGCCATTAAGGAGATCCACGAGAGAAAGGAGAAATGCTATTCCGGATGATTATATTGTATTTCTCCAAGAACATGAGGAAAGTAGTGGAATGTTAGAAGATGATCCAATCAACTTCTCTCAGGCCATGAAAAGTTCTAACTCTCAACAGTGGATTGATGCCATGAATGAAGAGTATAAGTCTATGCAAGACAATAAGGTTTGGGAACTTGTCCCATTGCCAGAAGGTGCAAAACCAATTGGTTGTAAATGGATTTTTAAAACCAAGCGGGATGCAAACGGTAATGTGGAGAGGTATAAGGCGCGTCTTGTGGCTAAAGGCTATACTCAAAAGGAAGGCATTGATTATACAGAGACTTTCTCTCCGGTTTCATCGAAAGACTCTTTCAGAATAATCATGGCACTTGTTGCTCATTATGATCTTGAGTTACATCAGATGGATGTTAAGACTGCATTTCTCAATGGAGACATTGATGAGATGATTTATATGGTGCAACCAGAAAACTTTGTGTCAGGAGACCCAAAGAATATGGTTTGCAAATTAAGGAAATCCATCTATGGACTCAAGCAAGCTCCTCGTCAATGGTATCATAAGTTTCAACAAATAGTTATCTCGTTCGGTTTTGAGATGAACATTGTTGATGACTGTGTATATCACAAGTTCAGTGGGAGTAAGTATATTTTTCTGGTTCTGTATGTGGATGACATCTTGCTTGCCACTAATGATATAGGCATGTTGCACGAAACCAAGAGATTTCTATCAAAGAATTTTGAGATGAAAGATCTTGGGGACGCCTCTTTTATATTAGGGATCCAGATACATCGAGATCGCTCTCGGGGTATTCTTGGATTATCACAAAAGAGCTATATCGATAAGGTACTTAAAAGGTTTGGCATGCAAGATTGCAGACCAGGTGACACCCCTGTTGCTAAAGGAGACAAGTTTAGTCTCAATCAGTGCCCTAAAGGTAACCTTGAAATTCAGGAAATGCAGAAGATTCCTTATGCTTCGGCTGTAGGAAGTCTAATGTATGCTCAGGTATGTACGCGTCCGGATATTGCGTACATTGTTGGGATGTTAGGCAGATACTTAAGCAACCCTGGTATGGATCATTGGATAGCAGTCAAAAGGGTTATGAGGTATCTTCAGAAAACAAAAGATTACATGCTCACATACAGAAAATCAGAGAAATTAGAGGTCATTGGGTATTCGGACTCTGATTTTGCTGGATGCCAAGATAGCAGGAAGTCTACATCAGGCTACATTTATATGTTAGCAGGAGGAGCTATATCATGGAAAAGTGTCAAACAAACACTAGTAGCTTCCTCCACTATGGCAGCAGAATTTGTAGCTTGCTATGAGGCATCCAATCAGGGAATATGGCTGCGAAATTTTGTCACGGACTGCGCATTTTGAAAAAATATTGAAAGACCACTAAGGTTATATTGTGACAATAAATCTGCAGTAATGTATTCCAATAACAACAGGAGCTCAACTAAGTCAAAACATATTGACATTAAGTTCCTGGTTGTGAAAGAAAGGGTACAGAGTGGACAGATATCCATAGAGCACATTGGGACAAACTCCATGATAGCTGATCCTCTTACTAAGGGATTACCACCTAAGGTCTTTCATGAGCATACTGCTCATATGGGTGTGGTATTATTTGAGGATATTATGTTTTAGTGGGAGTTTGTATTTGTGGTGCTTTATGTTTGTTTGTATTGTCTGATCAGAATAAAGTTTTCAGTTAAGACACTCTGTTACATTATGTTTGGTTTTGACCTCACTAAGGAGGACCAGTTGAAAATAGACATGTACTGATCACATTGCATGTAATTTTCACGCTACGCATCCATGATTGATCTATGTCGTTTGATTGTATTGATATATGTGACCATTGATGGGTCGAGTCACGATAAATGTGACGAAGGCCGCTTTGATCCTATATTGATATAGTCAATGGACGAGATTGTTCGGAAATACCATTTCAATGATAGCAATTTTGAGCTCATAAGGTTATACACAGTTTAAGGAATCATATGGTGCCCAAGTGGGAGATTGTTGGATTTAATCTAATAAATCTATTTGTGGGCACATATGATTAATCAATGTGTATTGCTATCTTTCAGGATAACCCACTAAAGTGATCAATTAAGTTGGGTTAATTTGGTATTTAAATATAATCATGAGGTTATATGTGCAGATACCAGGTTGTAATTGTGATTTATTAAGGGGCTAAATTACAAAAGTACAACATCTATAAATAAGGGGTTATGGTCCCTAACCTAGGGTTACATTCTCTAATTCTCTTCACCCCCATCTAAGAGAGAAATTCGGCTAGAGAGAACCCTAAGGTTAGAAGATCAAAACCCATCTCAAGATCAAGCAATGGATTCAGGTATAAGCTTCTGCTCTTTGGATTTTTTGTTAATCTCTTTGAATTAATCATGGCTATATGGTTTTAGATCTCAAGTTTTATGATGTAGATCTAACAATCAAATGTAAAGGTAAAATCCTATTTTCTTGTTACTTTACGTCCGTGAAATCTCTGTTTATTTTTCTCATGTCTCAGTGATCCTCCTCTAATTTAACTGAGGAGAAATGAATGCTTTTTTAAGTTGTTGAGTTAATGTCTTGTGCGCATCATAGATTTAATTGATTATATATACATGTATATTCTTTGAACATAGATGTTCTGTGCACATCATAGATTTAGATTTGTTGAGTTAGTATCAAGATCTCTGCTGATTCCATAACAGGTAAGCTACAGAAATTTGGCAAATTCATGGATAGAGAGTGCATAAAGAACGCTTCAAGCTCTTACAAAAGGGTTGAACTGAACATATAAAGGGTCTCAACTCGTAGTACATAAGACTTGGTTTGAGAAATGGGATACAAGAGTGCCAAAGATTTTAAGTTGCCCTCGACAGCGAGGCCTTCATCAATCACCTTCTTCATGATCTCAATGAGCCGCTCTGTCGATGTTGAGCTCCATGGCGTTCGCTAACGGGTCAGGGGCCATTCCGGTTGCTACCCAAAATGGGATCCAATAACGGGAAAGCCATTGGAGAAGATGGATTGAACTCGACTACTAACATTATATGTATATTATATAAATAGATAGTGAGTGAAATGAAAAGGTTTTGAGATGAGAGTTGTGGTTGTGGACATGTTATATAGTTAAGCAAAGTGCTTTTTATTGAGTCAGATGGGAAGGATCTTCTCAGTATATTCTCTTCCCACATCCTTTTATGCTCTTTAGCTTTTTTGATACTTTCATTTGTTTTATGCCCTCTTTATTTCTTCATCTTGATGGATCCACCTAACCTCATGCCCTATCACATTTAACTATTACTATTAAAATTTATGGGCGTTGGGAGTTATATATATATATAAAACCTCTTCATATCTTTCATGGATTCCTAGGCAACAATAATGGTTAAAAAGTTTGGTGGATAACTTTTTGCTATCCACTTAAGTTTACACAAGTTGCCAGACCTTCTGTCACAGTCTTGCCCTTCAAGTAGTATAGGTTGTCTTCCCTAACACCTCGCATCACCACCATGGATATTTTTGTGACCTTCAGAGTTGCATTCTCTAAGATCACCCGATAGCCTGCTGCCTCTTAAGTTTCAAGAGAAATGATGTTCTTTGTCAACTGCGGAACGAACCTCACTTCTTTCAGCTTCCTAGTCACCTCGTCACACATCTTGATCCTAATAGTACCGATACCACCAATAGGGCATACATGATCATTACCTAGGAGCACGATATTCCCTCTATCCAACTCCTCAAAGCTAGAGAACCAATCACTCCTGGGACAAATGTGGTATGTAGCACCCGAATCCAACATCCATTTTGTAGAGTCGGCATAACAAACTGACGGTAGTGCATGGCATGAGTAGAACGAAGAATCTGAATCTGAATTTTTGCCAATAGCTTTGGCAACATTCACCTCTGAAGCTTGTACAGATTTCTCCTTATTCTTCCCGGTTTTATCCTTCAACTTTGTGCATTCATTCTTCTAAGGTCCATCTTCTTTGCAAATGACACATTGATTCCTACCAACACTCTTATGGCCACCTCTATTCATTGACTTTGAGCGATTAAACTGGCGGCTGTTTGGACTACGATCTCTCACTGCCAATGCATCTCCCGATGTCTTCTCGGAGGGTTCGCCATCACTCTTTCTCAACACTCTTCCTCAACTCATAGTTCACTAATGCTGAGTTCGCCTCCTTATAGCTAACAGTGGTTCTTCCATTTATCATTGTGAGAAAAAGGTACCATAATCATCTTCTGACAATGAACATAGCAACAACATCACCTTGTCTTCATCCTCAACCATAATATCCACATTGGCCATATCCGACAACAATTTAGTGAAATTATTGACATGCTCTCTAATAAAAACTCCCCTCTTCATCTTGAATTGGTAAAACCTCTTCTTCAAGTGAAGCTGATACTTCTCATTGAGTGTTTCTCACAACTGTTTCGTCCACGTTTCGTTCATCACATCATAGATCAAATCCGGCGTCAAGCATGACCTAATAACCCCACGTGCTCTACTGTTAACCTTCTTCCAAACATTTTCCTCCATATCAGTTGGTTTCTCTTGTAATTCAAGAGTCTCCTCCAAATTTTGGGCATCCAATGCATCCATCACCTGACACCTCCACAAACCGAAGTTTATCTTGCCATCAAACATTTGAATATCAATTTTAGTATTATTGATGCTCAAACCCTGTATCATCTTTGAAAGAGACGATCCCGATGTACTTGATTCACCCATGTTGGCGATCAAATCTCTTCAAACAAGAATTCTGCAGAGAATCCTCCAAAACGAGCCCTTAGCCAAACCCGATGCTCTGATACCACTTGTTGTGTGCAGCGGAATTCAAACACAAAAGAGCACGAACAAGCGAGATCGAATCACAAACAATAAACCAACACAAGCACCACAGCAAGATAACGAATTTTACGTGGTTTGGCAAGTTGCCTACATCCACGAGGCAATGAGGGTGGAGTTTTTACTATTAGAGAGAAAGAGAATACAACTAGGGTTTACAATCTCACAAAATCTTACAAATAAACCCTCAAACAAAGCTCTCAAATCTCTCACAAATTCACCTTCAAAGATGCACAAAGCTCTCTCAATGACTGCTTAAAATCGTCTCTTAAAATTACCCTAGAAACAACAATGTTTCTATTTATATGAACATCAAACCCAAACCAATCAGGAAACTGAAACTGGGCCCAAAATCGCGATCCGGTCGACCGCACATGTGGTCCGGTCGACCAACCAGAAGGCTGAAATTTTAGCTTAATCATTACAGAGTTTCGGTCGACCGGACTAGCCTAGCGGTCGACCGGACAGGGTTCGCGGTCGACCGACCTAATCTCGCGATCGTCCGGACAGAAAGCCAAAAGAATACCATATAGTGTGCACGTTTCCGGTCGACCGCTTAAGCTCACGGTCGACCAGACTGCATCTAAAATTCTGCCCGCTTCATTTTTCTTATTCTTCGTGGTCGTTTTCACCGTTTCTACATTTTGTAACTTGTTTTGGTTTCGGCGTGACACCATTGTCAGCTTTCCAGTTAAATTGCTTCAAAACAGAGTGACTTTACTTTACTTTTCACATCAGCAAAACTTGTCAGGTTTCACAATATTTACCACCTTCCTAACTTGAAACCAAACAGTGTAGTTTTAGTAAAGCTGCAGCTGGCCCCGCTTTTTGCCACCTTTCCATCATTTTATCTAATTTATGTTGCAACCAAACAACCCTTTAAATGAGGAAAACCAATTTTACATGTGTTTTTACATAAATCAAATGGTTATCAAGAAATGTAAAAGTGATCTCTTAACAGTATATAATAACTATTGCCTATAATAAATATTAAAACTCTTTTCTATGTTTTCAGAATATGCTACTATATCCACAATAGAAAATGGGGTCCTGGTTTGCGACCAAATTGCCTAAAAATACACATGTTTTAGGATTTTGCACATGATAGGGATGTTGGTTTAGTTCAATAGACCTAACAAAAATCAACAAACTTTGCAGCATTTATCAAGTTGACCCCTTAGAATCATGTCTTAATACACTGCACAACAAAATGTAAGTGGACTTCCAATCAATAAATAAAATCACCAATTATTAAAACCCGAATACTACCAAGTCCTTGTCATCGCCAATCAGCACTAGAAACCAAGCCATAATTAGCTTAGAAAAACATTTACATCTTATTTCTTTTATTAATATTTGCCAACCAGTTCGTGGGTCTGATCACTGCCCAACCGGCGCACCCTGCAGAGAATCACAACCTAAAAATAGGCTTCGTTTGGATACCAATGGTGTTTTACTTATTTTCATGATGTTTTTATCAAAAATAAAACACTATGCTTTTGAAAACCATGGTGTTTTTTGAGCTAAATCATCCTCAAATAAAAAACACAATACTTATTTCAAAACACCTTTTAGGTGTTTTAAGTTTGTTGTTTTGATTTTGAGTTTAAGAAGATGTTAATATAATATCTAACATAATATATTAAATATAATTAATATAGACTTATTATCAACATGCTTATTATATTACAATGTACTATACTATATTATAGTTAATTTAATATATTAGTAATATTTATTAAATAATATAAAAATATAATAAATAAAATATCTTAAATAATAATATAATAACATATTAAATACCAATATTTAATATGTTAATAATGTATTATATAATAAATAAATAATAATAAAATATAAATAAACTAATAAAAAAGTTATTGATAATAAATAATAAAATAATAATGATATAATAATATACCATACAATAGTATAATGGCTATAATATTATTATCTTTTTAATAAATAATTAAAGTATTATTAATAAACTCTAACATATTAGAAACTATAATATATTATATAATATTAAAATATTTGTAATATATGAATTTATTAATAATGTAGTAGTAATAACATAATATTAACATTATTAATAATATTATATTCTATTAATAATAGTATAATATTACATTAATAATAAAATACCATTACTATAAAAATATTAATATAATATTTAACAATAACAAAGTGATATACCAAAATAATTAAATATTTTAAAAATAATATGTAATAATTGTAATATAATAATACTTATAATATAATATAACTAATTAAAGTACAATATAATATAATAATACATTATACAATATTATATTGCATTATATTTAATACTTATAATACTATAATAATATAAACTAAATATTATAACATTTTAGATATAATATATTTTATTACAATTAATATATAATATATTAATAATATGTTTAATACTAGTGTTGATAAAAAATACTTAACATGATATTTTAAAAAAAAATTTAAAGAAAAAACACAACATCATGATATTTTTTAAAAAACACAATAAGAAAAACCCGATGGTATCTATACAAAGCCTAAGTAACCTTAGCTTTGCTTTACTTTCAATCGTCATTAGATCAATGACAACATTTGCACAGAGCCCTTTATGAACTTAAAATATTAATAAAAACTCCTAAATGCTTGGAGAGTTTCTCCGACAGAAACCCTCATTTCTTTTCCTTAGGGCTTGTTTGGATTTGGAGGGGGTGAAGGGAAGTTAGGGGAATTTAGGGAAAGTTTAGTTAAGGGAAGGGAAGGGAATTTCTAAAACTTGTTTGGGAAATTAGTAAGGTGAATCAAGGGGAAGTTATTTTACCCCGTTTGGAAAGTGTAAAAACAGGAAGGGAAGGTATATAAATTGACTTAAATACTCTCACACATATTATTACGTTATATTGTTGTTAGAAATTTTAGCCGTTGGATTTTAATCTTAGCTAGGGGTAAATATGTCTCTCTACATTTGTTGTATTCCCCCTCTTTACCTTCACCCCTATTACACCCCAAATTTGTGAAGTTCTTCACCCTAGTTCACCCCTTAATAGTATAAAATTTGTTACACCTGGTGTGTAACCAAGGGGAAGGGAACTCCCTTCCCTTCCCTTCTCTTCTCTCACCTAGTTTCCCTTAACCCCATTGAAATCCAAACACACCCTTAGTGACGTACTCACGTAACTTATTACGATAATATTTAGAATATGCTTTGCAAGTTTATAATTAATAACTTTTAATATTTTTTTTATCCTTATTATAGTGCTATCCTAAATAGTAAATACGAGGACAAATAAATGAAAGTATGCATGGAGTAGTGTTGTAAGAGCATCTCCAACAGCTTCCCCATTTTATTGGTATTCACATTTTTAAAGAATTTTAGGCTTTTTTTTGTCTAATAGATTCTCCATCACATTCCCCAAATTAGGGGTGAAGGAGAAAAAAATGGGAGTCTTTCCTAAATCTGGGGCATTCTTCAAATATCTGGGAGAGCTTTGTCATAAATACAACACGTTCTTTAAAACAGGATGGAGGAGAAAATAAATATAAAACAAAATTTATAATTATAAAAAAAGCCATGGGGGCAGTTCCAATGCATAAGAGCATGTCAAAATAGGAATGTAGAATATTTTTATTATTATAATAAATGTAGGATTCTTCAAAATGGGGAAGTTGCTGGAGTTAGAGCAAAAATAATTTAGAGAATATGACTTTTGCTTTCCCATTTTGAAATTTTTTTTGGGAAAACGGTTGGAGATGCTCTATAAGGAACTCCTCAAAAATTTTGGAGTTTTCTCCTTTTTCAAAGTGTAAAGTATATTGTGCTAATTATACAAAAGTTCAGGGTGGTTTAAAAAATATACCCGTTTCCCAAAATAATGCCTTTGTATACCCGTTTCCCAAAATAATGCCTTTGTTGCGCTCACCGGGCGGTAAGCGCACCGTTTCCACATAACTGGCTTTCTCGTTCTATTATTCTCTCTTTTTTTCATTTTTGTTTCTCTCTCTTCTCGCCATCGTTTATTTTGATCTACGTGTAAATTGTTGTAGAGATCGGATTAGGGTTTGAGATCTCTCTTTTAGCCGTTCTCGATCTCGTCAATGGCTGCTCCACCTGCGAGGGCTCGTGCTGATTACGATTACCTAATCAAGCTTCTTCTCATCGGCGACAGCGGTAAGGGTTTCTCGATTCTCTTCGCTTCTTTAATCCTAAAATGCGATCTATTTGGATCTCTTTGATTCGTCTGAATCGATTTAATCTGGTGTGCGAATTTGATTTGGGGGATTTGTGCTTGGATCTGATGCTTTGGATCTCGTATTTAGCTGTTCAAAATTTGGGGACTTTGGATGCTGACCTTGAGGTTTGGGGATCCGAACGATAAACATGAATTGATTTCAGGATATTTGTCAGTGGTCTTCTTTAAAGATTTGATTTTTATGGGTTTCACCTTATTTTGGAGGATGCATATTTTGCATGTTGTATCAAATTAAAGCCAGATGATTTCAAGTTAGTGTGATAAGTTTGTTTGTTCTCTGAGAGGTGCTTAACGTTTCTAAGGATCTCAACTTGATAGAAGGATTTGATTCGAAATGCTAAATAGTGCTTTGGTTGCATGAACACAGGAAAAGGGCATCAGAAGATTATTATCCTTTAGGTTTTATTTTGCAGCAAGTCTTTTTCTCGAATTTAAGAAATGGATGGTTTTGAGGGTCTCATAGAGCATGTATTTTTGATACATGAGTGGCAAGGTTAGCCGGCTTATAGTTTAGATTATAATATGGGGGTCTGATTTATTTTCCATAAGCAAAGAATGATGCTTTGAATTTCTTAAACCAACCCTTAGGCTAAGGGATTTATCTAGAAGTAAACATCTAAAGATACATATGAATAAACTTTCTAGGTGGCATTTATCACTCATTATCTTAGTGGTTGTCTAGTTACTGTTATGATATAGCTCTTGTTCTTCTACTCTGTTATAAAATGTTTGATTAGTTTATATATTAATTAGAATCAGATGAAGGAGGATATAACTTTTCGTGGAGGGGCTTCTCGAAATGTGAGATGTCGGCTTCTAGTCAAGTGGTAAGACGGGATTGGTTGCGTTAAATCTCACTTCAATTTGTGTTATGTGTATATTTGGAGGACACAGGGAGGAGCAATGGGAGTAGGAGGGAAGCGGTTGATTGGAAATTGTAAGTCTTATTAAAATCTTAGATGAGTACACATAGGATGATAGGTAGAAACCAAAAGGGTAATAAAAGTTTATAAGATCTAAAAGGAAAAATCAGAATTGCCAGTGAATTGCTAATGATATAGTCTTACCTGGCTATTCTGATTTTTTGGGTGCAAGTTTGATCTTTTTTTTTGCCATAGGAATTCACTGAATTGAACCATTATGCATTTACTTTGGTACTTGGAATTTCTACTTAGACATTAACTAAGATAAGCCATTTGAGATCATGTTTTAAACTAGACTAGAATGTTGGTCGTAATTCTTGATCTCTTAACAAATTAGGTGATTGTATATGCTCTGAACTCAAGATTGTGTTGTCTACTGTTGTTGTTATGGGTTTTCATTGTGCTATGCTTAGTTTTTGATTTTAGCTTGTGAAAGATATGAGGTGTAAAAATACCCGTATCATAAAATGGACCATGTTTATTTAATCTTGGTGAGCCAAGATAAGACATAATCGGGATATATAGAGATGTATTGGGGTGAGTATTGCTGCTATGGGTTTGTGTAGCATGCAATGGGGGCATTATTAATGAGAAAAAGGATTCTTTTATCTTTTCTTATTTAAAAGAGATTTTTTGGTACTGTTTGGTATTGGTATTAGTTCTAGATGTAAATCTTTTCTTCATCAGGCCTTTTCCTTTGTTGATCAGTTAACTCATGTTGTGACATGTGTAACTTGCATATAATGTTGTGTGGGATAATCTAGCATAACATTGTTGGATTTTTTTTCTTTGTTTTTTTCCTTTTTGATATTAAGTCCCAGTTGGCAATTTGCACAGTTGGGTGGGTGTAGCCAAGTTGGGTTGCATTGACAAGCTATATGTGGTTGCTTAATGTTTGTTCAGTGTTACATTTTTCTTGATTGAGGACTAACCCGTGTTATTCTGTATCAGTAAATATAATCCCTTTTTACATAAAATAATTTCTCTGGTTCTAAGAGAAAGACAAATTCATGCTATTTATACATTTGAAGTGTCACTGTGGTTGTAGGTGTTGGAAAGAGTTGCCTTCTATTGCGTTTTTCAGATGGTTCATTCACAACCAGTTTCATTACTACGATTGGGTGAGTTCTAAAGCCACTATATGTATACACTGGAACACTGTTTGTGATACATGCAAACTGTTACTGTCTTTATGAGGTAGTTCATATTCTTGGTTTTTATCTCTGATCCAATATGCCTGTATGCAGTATTGATTTTAAAATAAGAACAATTGAGTTGGATGGAAAACGTATTAAGCTACAGATCTGGGATACAGCTGGCCAGGAACGCTTCCGAACCATTACAACTGGTACGCATGCTGGCATTTGGGTTTTATGTTTATATGTGTATTTAAGTGGAAACCGCATGCATTTTTCTTTAGAAGTGTTCATGATTAATCCACCTTTTCCTTTTTTTCTTCTGTAGCCTATTATCGAGGGGCCATGGGCATTTTGCTTGTTTATGATGTCACTGATGAGTCATCTTTCAACAGTAATTAGCTCACTTTACCTAACTTTTCATGCTATAATTTGTCAACTTTTCAAGTAGCTTAGTAGAGCATTGCTCTCAATCTGACTCTCTGAATCCTGCAGACATAAGGAACTGGATTCGGAATATTGAACAACATGCTTCGGACAATGTTAACAAGATCCTGGTTGGTAACAAGGCTGACATGGATGAAAGCAAGAGGGTAATTATATTTAGCTGCTCTAGCATATTTTTATTTTTTAAAAAAGACATCTATGCTTATTTGTATAGTAAAAAAAGGGTATCAGGTGGTAGCTCATTTAGAATGAGCTATGCTCTACCAAGAGATAAACTAATGGTGAGATTGTCTACTACTCATGTCGAAGCTAGTGGTGAGATTTAGTCTACTACTCACAGTTTGAGCATGCGGACACATGCATGTGAACAAATGGAGGCAGTTGTATCCATCCACGGTGTCGGCGGGGTGTCACTTACATGGAAGACATCGAATCTGCCAATTATGATGCGGTTTTGTTGATGATCTGCGTTATGTTTGCTTGGACCTAGGTCACGCCGCAAACATACCAGCTGTCACCATGGTGGGAAACACCAAACCCTGTTTACTCATGTGACACACTCCAAGTCACATTGGTAAACTATAAGGGGCAAACTACCTGTTTGACACACTCTTAGTCACAGTGGAGCATGTGGATTTCACCACTTCAATCCCTTGGCAGCTCATTTGTAGACAAGGTGACAAGTCATATCCAATATTCCTATGTAGCAAAAATAGGTATGACATGCCACCTCATGAGCTAACAAGATTAATAAGCTTATGGTGAGGTCCATTGTATCATCAAGCAAGTGGGGGCTCACCCCTCTCATCCCTTGATAGCTCGTTTGTCAAAATTTCCGCCTCTTGAGTAAATTTTATGATCAATATCCTTTCTATCAATCAAGTTCTAAATGATTGAGAAATGTCCAGTTTTTCCACCTACTTGAGTTCCATTGCTGGAGATTGTTTTACATGACTTGTGTTTTTCCAGGCCGTGCCAACTTCAAAGGGACAAGCCCTTGCTGATGAATATGGCATCAAGTTTTTTGAGACTGTACGTGGTTAAACTTTTGGTGTTTTTTCCCTTTTCATTCTACCCCTTCCCCTGTTCTTATCCACTTTCTACTGGACGTATCAAATGTTGCAGAGTGCAAAGACAAATCTCAATGTGGAGCAGGTTTTCTTTTCGATTGCTAGAGACATTAAGCAAAGGCTTGCTGAAACTGATACCAAAGCTGAGGTATGAATTTTCTTGTAAGATTTTGCATATTTTTCACTTAAATTCGAATACTTTTTCCTGCAGCAATGTGATTGTACCCTCGTTATAACCATTTTTAGGACAAGACGATCAAGATTAACAAACCGGATCAGGCTGGTGAGGCTCAGCCAGCAGCAAAATCATCTTGCTGCGGCAACTCTTAGAAGGATAAGTTCGATGTTGGTATGAGAAACACTAATTTGCTTGTTATAGGTAGTGGTGTAATGAAAGATATGACGATAAAAGCTTTCGGGTGTTTGTATTTTACATCTTATCATTCTTTTCAACTACCTTTTAGTCTGCAATGTAGCATTTCCGAAGATATTATATTTATGGTTTCTTCTTGGATCACTACATTAGTTCCCCCTTTTTTTCCCCTGTAACTTGAGCATTTTATGTCATTGTATCCTCAGTGTGCTTGATGTATCCAGTTTTTCTCTTCAGTTACACGAAGGATGAAAGTTGGTTTACTATCACGTGGTTCTCACGTGAAACCACAAACTAACTTGGAAAATTATGTCCTCTGGAGTTCATCATACGAGTGGTGTATCTGCAGAAACCTAGTTAGTTACTTGTTCTTTCTGCACAAATCCGCAGAAGCCTAATTAGTAATTATCTTCTTCTTGTTCTCATATTTTATTACAACTGGAATATTAGTTACTGGATATAATTCAGTAGGGGATCGAATCAGAACCGTCTCTACATGAGTGGGTGGTTTACATCATTGATTGAATAGTCACAATTTCCAATCTAATCCTCTAACTACTCATGTACGGCATATATTGCCTCAATAGATATGGTGTTCTGACGGAATTCTTACTCGACATAATCCCATATGCAATTAGTCTTTTTGCATTTCTTCTGTTCTTTCAATGTTAGAAATGCTGTTTTCGGAATGCTGGAAAATGCAGTCCTCCGACTCTGTTATCAAGTGAACAAAATCGAATAAATATGTTACCAATTGCTAAGAAGGGAAGAATACATTTGACAACAAATACTCTCTCTCTCTCTCAACAGCAAAGGCACTGGTCTCATTTGTTCTCTTGCTTGAGCTGCTTTCTCTTCACTACCTCAATCCCCCCCATTCTCTAATTTCCCTATCTATTTCCTTTGCTAGAGAACTTAGAATCTTGTAGCACTCAAGCAGCTTTGTGCTCTTGTTATGACGAGCATTTCCTCTGCCTCGACCCTGGAGCTTGCTGAGCTGATGCTGTAGCTATCGGCAGCTGTTGCTGTATTTGGCCTCAAGGGATCACAATAATCGTCGATCTTGATGGAGAAGAGAGAATGAACGGGCCTGTGATCAGAGAACTGTGACTCGTACCTCGAGTATGATATTTGTTTCATGCCGTCTCCTCGCCACAGGATTCTGTCGCACCTGTCACCAACAAAACTCATCACATCATTGGGGGAAGAAAGAATATTTATCAAAAAGTCTATTAGGATCTTATCAGAATACTCCGCATGCATGCGAACAAGATGTACTGAACCATACAGGAGGAGGATATGGGACAATTTAGAGATTTCCAGCCGTATTGTTCAGAACACCTTCCTTGCATGGATAATGTTCTGATGATTAGATTTGTATTCTTGCAACATCATACGAGATAGAGATCCATATATATAACTCTCGTTGAGGGCTTTAATGTTTGTTTACCAAGCTGGAGTTCTTGGTTTATCTCCATGTTTAGCGGTGGAAAACGCGTAGCAATCCGAATTTGGGAGGTACTTGTAAGTGGGAGGAAAGCTAATCTTCCCTTCTTTCCATCCCCTCAGCACGTGACCAGCTCGTTGTTCGATCCTAAGCTGCACATAATAATCAGACTTAAGACTAAATTAAACCTAATACTAGCAAACGGTTCTCTATAACGAGATCATTTCCTTCACTGTAAACTGTAATCGTCAATATTTATTATTCACTCTTCATATAATCAGCGCTACATAATTACCATATTGCCACTTTGCCATGCATGTATTGTATATATGCTCACCTGATCTTTCTCCAAAAGCGCTTCCCATTCATTTTCCTCTAACAGCTCACGAGTTTTGTCACAACTATTGACGAGGCGGTAGTTAAGGTCTCCAAGCAATATTATTTTCCTGCAACATTATATCATTTGTTATAATAATTACCAGATTTTGTTACTTAGCGTAGCCATGATTATTTTTTGTCCTAGACGAAAAATAAAGATGGTCTCAAGCTATAAGTTCAATTTTCTTTAAGTTGACCATCTCTCCCTTTCTCGTTCCCTAGACTCTCTCACCCTCTCACTCTT
>NC_033795.1:2750799-2756270 GCF_001876935.1 Asparagus officinalis | reverse complement strand
AGCACGTTTTATTTTTATTTGTTATGATAACTAATTATAAACGTATTCTCAAAGCAATCCAAGGCAAGCTTTTCTACTCGGATCGTTAAATTTTTTTTTTCCAGAAGGACGACGTACTCGTGCTGTAGAATTTTCGTGGGCGCGAAAGTTACTGTTCGTGAGAATTTGGTTTTGTTCATGATTTCTGCCACGTCCGAATTCCTTCGTGCTCCGTCGCCTTCCCTCTCTCCCGACGACAAGTGGCTACAGACGAAGCATAACGTCGACCGGCGTATCGTCAAACTGACCGACACCGACCCCTGCGTGCGTCCCAAAATCAAATTAATACTTAATTAACTAACTAACTAACTAACTAGGATTAGTTTTCATAATTAATCAGCCTTCTCAATTACATATGTCGATTATTAATTAAACTCGCCTTGTTACCCATGTAGCCCATAATCCCCGTGCCAACGCACGACACCCTCACGTTGCGCACGTGCTCAGCCAGCCCCTCACGCGCCCACACGCACAGGTAGACCCCCACCATCTGCTTGCTGGCCGCCAGGTATAACGGCCGCCGTCATCCGCTCTAAAATCCGCGCCGGCGTAGGGCTCTGCGGATGAGCGAGAGCCAGGTGGAGCGGGGCCCACGTCCTCCGCGCCAAGTACTGTGGCGGCGTTCAAGGGTACGATCTCCTGCAACCTGTTGAGCAAATATTTACTAAATGCCACTACGGCGGAGTTTTTTGAGGGGTATTGGTTAAATAAGTAGAAGTACGTGCCGATGATGTAGAGATCGGCGGGCAGGGAAGCCAGTCTCGCAGTTTGACCGGAGCTTGACCACCCACGTTCCACGTGCCAACAAACGCCCTGTAATTAATTATCCAAATTCTCATTTAATAAAACTTAAGAGATAATTAACAGCGGTTAATTAAACTAAGAATTAATCAATCAACTGATTATATACCTGAGGTTTTGTGTCGCCGGTGGGTTCAGATCACGTTGAGATGTGATGACCGACCAAGCACCGTGGCCTAAATGGATATTCAACTCAATTAATTATTATTTTTTAATGAAATGTTACTAGATTCCAAAGAGTACACTAATGCCTAAATTTTTTTTTACACTAAATGTCCATTGAGCACTAATATTTTCTGCTCAGCATACCACTAAATTTCAGAATAGGACACTACTAAAGAGAATAAAATAATAAAATTATGAATATAATTTTTAAATAAATACAACTTTTGTATCTGCCACTGATGGGACGAGAATGAACACAACCATGAATAGGATGGGCTACCTATCATTTCACCCCCATCAAGTGACAAAAGTTATTACAAATATAACAAAATATATAATTACAACCCTAATTCTAATTATTTATTGATAAGCAACAATTAATGACATGGAAATTTATTTTGCAGCCCTACCTATTGAAAGGGAGAGGGAACCAAGAGAATCTCTAGATACCAGGAAGCGATTGTCTTTGTCTGAACAGCTCTTTCTCCTGCTTATAACTCCTCTTCCTTTTTAATGAGCAAAATTTTCATTCTTAATTAATAGAGAACGAGATTAATGAATTTAATGAAGATAATAAGATACTAACTATTTGTTATTAAAAAAATAACATGCATGGATGCTTACTATAGTTGTTAGAGTCGGAGAGGAAATCAGTGGAGCTTCTCCCTATGTTCAGCCATTTCTTCACTAGTGTTTTTGGCCAACTATAAGACTGTGCCAAAAAATAAAAAAGAAGGAAAAAGAAAACATGAGATCATTTAGTTAATTAAAAAAATAAATGGATCAAAATAATCAGTAGAAAGAATCACCTTGCGATATCTACTGTTCTCAGTGCTCATTTCTTATATATAAGAAGGAAAGCACAAGCTGGTGGATGCTGCAGGAGAAATATAAACAAAAGAAATTAATAAAAACATATATATTGAAAAATTAAAATTCATAAGTTGGGTAGTCTTGAAAAAAGCCTGTATATATATATATATTGATCAGTTACCTTTGCAAACAAGAGATGATCCTCTTTTCTGTTCCCCACATCAAAAGAGAAATGAAAGAAAATTAAAGGAGGGGGAAATGAATTGAGAAAAGAAAAGATACTTCTCAGAATTAGCAGGAGTAAGCTATATCTAGAAAGAAATTGAGAGAGCTAATTGAGTGATTATTCGTTGTGGTTGTTATAGTACTTATGGCTTGCTCATGCTCTATATATCCCCTACATTGATGGAGACATCTAATAATTAATCAATTTCTTAGTTATATAATGAAGATATATAAGAGAGGAGGGAACAAGCCCTCATAGAGTAGGTTTCTTTTTATTTTATTTTACTGGAGGAGGAGGAGATTATCAAGTATAGCAGTCAAAGTTTCCCCCTATGGTTTAAGTTCCCTCCGCAGCATAGGAGGGAAAATGCTAGAGGCACACCTCCCAACTACACCCCAAACCACACTCCTCTCTCGCTACAGTGCACCGGGGCCCACATGAGAACTTTAAAAAATCTCATGTGTGCCCCAGTG
Organism: Asparagus officinalis; assembly: GCF_001876935.1. Lineage (NCBI taxonomy): Eukaryota > Viridiplantae > Streptophyta > Magnoliopsida > Asparagales > Asparagaceae > Asparagus > Asparagus officinalis. Next base: position 2,753,753 of record NC_033795.1, on the reverse strand, counting down.
CACTGTAACGAGATAGGAGTGTGGTTAGGGGTGTGACTGTAACGCCACCCGAAAAAAAAAAATTCATATTCATTTTGGCCTTCACATTTACCTGAGACAAAAATGTTGACCAATAAACACGAGTTTAGTGCGTCCCTCCATGTTTTTGGCCAATTGTACCACTAAAGTTATATATGTTAAAATCATCAATTAAAATTTGATATATTGATGACCCAAATTTGCGAAGATATTGATATATGTCATGTCAGTACCACATTAGTTGACGCATTTGTTTAGATATGCAAAATAATTGACTCATTAAAACTCTCATCCAAAAGTTGTTGGTTAATTTCATGCTGCAGAAGGTGTCAGTAACAAAAAAAAAGAAGGAAAGGAAAGGTTTAATTTCTATCATCTAGATTTACCATTCCGACGCTAAATCAATCAGCTCATTGTTGCGGGTGGACTTATTCACGGACATAAAGGGTCCATCTTGGCCGGATCCGCTTAGATCCAAAACTAGGCCACGTCAACTACTATACCCTTTAGAACGTGGGTATAGTTTGTGCTACTTTTGGGCATATATATTACCCACCCATGAGTATATGTATATATATATATATAGGATTCGGATTCTCTCCACTACAAAAAAAATAGTGGAGGGACCACTACATAATCACAACCATTGATTATCTAGATGGTTATGATTTTTTCTTTTAGTACAAATTAGGAATGAGTGTAATACACGGGGGTATGGTAAATGTTAGATTTAGATTGTATCATAACCGCCTACTAAATAATCAACGCTTGAGATTAAAAGTAGTTATTTTTTAAGGAATTATTGGTTCCACCGATTTCTCTCGTGTAATCAATAGATTCCTAAACCGTGTTATCCCACATTGGCAAACAAGTGAATGTGTTTGTACAGGAGATGTTAATTAGGTTTCCGCATGCAACCGTTCCTAGCTACTCTTTATATAATTAATTAAGTTCCTACTCATTAAATTAATACTTTAAAGTTGGGTTGAGCGTTGAGAGTTATAATTTTATGTTCTCACATTCTTCTACGGTTTGACTTTTTTTTATGAGCCTAAACCTAGACTTATACAATATTGGTGTCAATTTTTAAAAAACTCACTTTAAATTCTTAGTCAGTGTGATTTGAATCTAAGTTCCTCTGATACCATGTTAAAGTCCCAAACCATTACACCAACACTCCAAACTTGTGGCGGGTGTTGAGGGTTATAGTTAATTTCATATTCTAACACTATCTAATCAAAATAAGACAAACCTCATTAATAAATGAACAAATTATATTATTTTTCATATTAAATCACCTACTAAATTTTGAAGGAACTTGAAATTTAATATGAAAAAAGTGAGTTAAAAATATTCACATAAAAGATTTAACTAGCATACCGTCCATAATCCTATTCCACTGAAAAATTAAAATCTCGAATAAATTAAATAACAATGTAACATATATTAGATAGTTAACTAAGATTAAAGAAACTATCTACATAAATGATTAAAAATCAAAGACATATAAATTCAATATTTTCTTAAAAACTCAAAGGAGAAGTTAATAAAAGTCTAAAAAATATATTGTAACATTCATTCTCTTTAAAATCTACTATTCTCCCTCAGTAAGATTTTCTATCAGATTAATAGCTCATATAAAAGAGCGATCCATCATTCATGGATAATTCGAGAGTTAGTTTGGTAATTATAACTATAACTTATCAATTCCTAGTGTAGAGATCATCGATCTCATTAAATTGGGACAGCTCTGATACGACCTATAGCATGATCCCTACGTGCTCCTTTTAATTTGCTCAATAACACACAAATACAAGCTAAAGATTCGCAATCAATCACATGATAGCAGTTTAATTTTGGAGCTCACCAGTACACATGAACAACTCTTGTGATGTGATGATCATCATAAAAAAATTCTAATCTTTACTAAATTTCGTGCTCTCTTTGATAAAAAAGCAACCTAGCTTTTAATCGTGCGTCTACTGTTGCCTTTCTCCTCCTATCTTTTCTTGCCATCGTCACCTATGATCCTGCACAAAACTTATGCTAATTATTAATGTCATGCCCATTCATGGGAAAAATTCATCTTAATGGAGAATGATTCTCTACCTCATACTCTCATAGCATACGCTAGCTAGGAGCAACACCACAAAATAGAAATACACTCAATTTATCAAGATTTTTGCAGAAGGATTTTTTTTTTAATTTTTATTTTTATTTTACAAACATTAATTCTCTTAATTCATGCAGTGTGATCTACACATATGGGTTACACAAAGTCTGTTTTTTTTGTAACTTTCTAGTCTTATATGTTTAAAATTATCCTAGAGTAAAAGTTAATGCTTAAGTCAAGATTAAGATTGATGAGAAGGGGAAAAACATGTGAAGGATTTGAAATTTTGTCCTTAGTGTTGACTAAGTCTGATAACCCCATTTATATGTGCTTAGTCCAGGCCTTTTCTAGAATGTACACCGAACTTGGTTCATGCTCCATGGGTTTTGCATGCAAAGATATATTTTATTACTGATTTGGTTTAACTTATTTTTGTTGGTATGATTATTCATTACCAAATCGTTTGTTGGTTTTTTATAGTGTTAGGATGTTGTCAGTACAATATCTTTTTTTAGTAATAACAAGAATAAGGCAAAAAGAATCGAAAATCAACTCAAGCCGATTTCAGCAAGTGGACCATTGATGGCGCCAAATTGACAATCGATGATGCTATAGACCACCGATGGTGTAAAGTCCAAAAAGCTTCAGATCATCGATGAGGGCATGGACATCGATGGTCGCTTCGTCACCATTGATACTCGTGAGCTACCATCGATTGTTAAAAGGCTGATTTCATATTTCATTTTTAATCTCAGCCATTCGTCAGATATGATCTCCTAATCTTCTCCTATGTTTTTCATGACTTCTTTCTGACCTAATCCGA
>NC_033795.1:2740798-2750789 GCF_001876935.1 Asparagus officinalis | reverse complement strand
GGGGGGGCGGAGGAGAGCTAGGGTTTAGGAGAGTTGATCAAGGGAAGTCTTTTGAATCTCCGAAGCCTCGTTGATTGCTCAATCATCGCGCACATCGTTATTTGATTGGCTAATGGCGAGGAGAGCCAATCTTTAATTCAGAATCTGCATCAAACTTTCGGATCTTAATTTGAAATATTTTGGAGTTTGATCTTCACCGTAAAGCGCTATAAGATCTAATTGGGCGTAAAGGATATTTTTTTATTTGTTTCAAACTTGTTTTTGCTTTTATGACGTACTCAAACTGGTTGAGTTGAGGACTACCTAGGACTATGAATTATTCATTATGAGGAGTCAGATTAGATGACTAGTTTTTGTGACATTAGGGTGCGGTCTTGTGCGTCTACTGGATCAAAATTGTGATTCAAAAGAACTCTTTCATAGCAAGGAAGCCCCTTCATTAGGATAAAGAACGAATATAGGATTATTTATCCAAATCACTATAAAAATCTTGTGTATTTTAGTTATTTGTTTCTATGGTTGATTTATTGCTTATTGTTTGTTTATCGCTATAATTTATTTTTTGGCAGCATAATGCGAAAAATAGTAGGCATCCCTCTAGGTTTGCATCTTAGTTGGCATCATATAGAACATGTCCTAGTCATTTCATACCCTACCAATGCTTCAAAATTCTAGTGTATCATGATTGACCTCCGATATATATGGTATTAGAGCAACCCGGGTCAATTCTCATCAGCCACTAATTTAAAAACATATTTTATAATAAATTGATACTATTGGGTGAGAGCATATTTTACACCATGGAAGGGATGCACGACCACTAGGGCATGTTACAATATAAAACAATATTCCTCTATTCTCACCACAACTTCTAAGTTTTGGCGGCGGTAGAGAACCTTTGACAAATCATATATCCATTTAGCTTTTCTTCTAATTTAACTGAATGGATGCTAGATACTCCAAGTAATTACGTTTCATACATTATAATTACGGTTACAAATTCTGTTTTCTGCTAACTAAACAACCTTTAGATGTAAGGACGAAGAACCAACAAGTGGATTAGGACTAAGCACCAGACTTTTTTGAGCCATACAAATTGGTGGGGGAAAAAAAGGGAAGATGAAATTTGAGCCATACAAACATATAAGCGCGCGTCACTTGCAACTCGGAACAAACCCCACCACCAGCCAAGCCACAAAATCTAATCACATTTCCACTTACTTAAGCCCATCACTAATTATCTCAATTAACCCATTAAAAATATTTAAAATCATTGGCACACGTCCCCCATTAAGAATGAGTTAACAAATTAATTAGATTACATTAATGAAGGTCCTAGGCTGCCTAACTCCCTAACTAGCCATTAGTTATCCAGTTTGTTAATTATGTTCTTTAGAGAGGAGACCATACGTGCACAGTATATTCGTCACCTCCATGTCTTGTCAATGCTTTGCTTAAGCAATAATTTGGTTATTAAGATGAAAGAACAAGAGGTAATCAAGTTAATTTTGATCAATTATGGAGATTCTCTAAATCTAGTCTGGTTCCCTACGTGCATTAATTATATTTAATACTAGACGACATAATTTTAGTGGTCCAATTAAGAATTTGATTAAATTGTTTAATTCCTCTAGATAACAACTTTTGAGACTGTGGCAAGTAACTATAGGTCAACTATCATTAGTAAACTTAATCAAACATCATTTTACCAACGGTTTCTCATCCTTCCAACATGAGAAGCTAGCCCCTGCGTGCTAGCTATATAGCGATTGATAATAAAAATTTTGTGCCGTAATCATAAGCATAATGTGGCGATCTGAGATTTAACGAGCAATTTAATAGGCTAATTAATTTGTATCGGATTAGCTCCGCATCAACGTCTCATAGGTAAAAAGCTTGACAACGTACTTTCAATACATATTTTCGACAATACCATCACATATCCTAATGTTTCGTGATAAGATTTGCATGACGAATCATATCACACGAATTTTCGAAAGTATAAGTAAACTAAGTTCCACTAATTAATGATGGATGATGGCATGTCAGTCCAAATTATCCATGTATTATAATAAAAGTAACATGAAATTTGGGTAAGGACTTGGTATTCGCATGCGGATGTGTATTGATCTACCTAATTGTTTAGGTCATTAATTTAATCAAAATTAATAACTGAGATGAGCTGACTCACGGATGCTACTTATGTCTAGGGTTTAAGATATATACATCGATTACATCATACGCCTATCAGTCAAATAAAACGTATCGTAGATAGGATATTGTTGAAATTGATTAATTAAAGTAAGAAAAGTGCAAATAAAGTAAGCTTGAGTACACACTAATTAATAACTACCACACCGAATAAATCTATATTCTTATCCTAAATATCTAATTTTTTTTTTTTTTTTTTTTGGCTTTTGGCCCTACGTGGTAGGAGGGAGCATACGATTACTTTATAACTCCATTAATTTTCCTTGCCTCTGCATCTAGTCATATAAGTGACGATATCACTCTATGTTTTATGAATGATGAACACTAGCATAGGATAAATCTTGAGTATTCATTATATAGGGAAGACGCATGATCTAATGCATGTCTTACTTGGATTTCATTATTATTTTAAAAAAAAAAGTCTAGGAGAATATATGCAAAGTAATTGTCTTGCTATCTTTAGAAGAGGCAGTTTGTTGTGTCGATAATCTGAAAATATCCCAACTTCATTTCTTTATGTAGTCAAGTTCTAACTTATAATCTTTCCACAAAGATCAAATCTCTCAAAGAATAACATGAATGTTATTTTTTTTGTGCTTCTAATGATTCGATGTCGGAATCCGCTCAACACCTTACCGATTATATCTAAACTCCATCTGCATCGACTGACCGATTTAATTTACATTCACATTTTAACTAGACGATTGATCTGAAAAGAAAGAAATGAGAAAAACTTTGAATAAATGATCATGCTAGCATTAGCTATTTATATATCATTCATAACTAAGTCTGTTAGGATCGTATCTGTGCAATCGACTTAGTTTGCTGAGTAACAAACCTTGATATTGGTCTAATATATGTTTGGAATGTTTTATATAGGTAAAAAAAAAGTTAGAATCAAGTTTGAAAAAATATAAAGAGTAAGAAGACAAGTTAGTCACAGTGGATTTTGGAAAAATATCAAAAATTAAAATCAATTTTGGGCATATGAGAGTTGTCCGTCTTGTTGTCACGAATTCACAGGACAAGAAACTCAATTCGGAGATGTATAGCTGGAGATATGAATATCTTAATTGAATAACATCGAAACAGTTAGCAGCATGTTCGAAACATACATTGAGGCTAAAACTTGAAGGGGCCATGACTTTTGATTTGGTTATCAGAATCTCTATTATAATAGCTTTTTGGAAAGCTCTTGATATGATCCGTTGACCACCAATGGTACTATCAACCATAGATGGTGCAAACATCAAGAAACATTTAAATCATTGAAGGTCGAAAGTGATCATCGATGGTGTGATGACTTAACCATCGATGGCTAAGATTGACTATCGATGGTTGATCACTAGATTTACCATTTTTATCTTTTTTGGACTCAATCTTAGTCGTTCATTGTTGGAAACATAAATGCCATTTCCTTATGATTTTCAGAGAGTTCATGATGTAATTGATAGAGAAAAAGAAATAGGAAGAAAGGGAGGGCTAGGATATTAACCTAGGAGAAAGGGACTTGCTCAGGCTTCTCAGATTGCATCATTGACATTGTTCTTTATCATTCGATTACCAATCTTCGAGGAGTACTTTACTCTTAGACTTCATCACCATCGTCGTTCTTCTCAGAGCTTTGCTTCAATCATTAGGAGAACAATTTTCATAATTAAAGGACTGTAAGATATTTCCAGTTGCGCTTAATTTTTATTTATTTCAAAGTATTAAACTTATTTTTACTAGTATAATCAAGTTGGGGTGAACTGAGGGTTTGCAACGTACTCGAGCCGAGATTGAATTGAGGAATTTGTCCCTAGATAGAGCTAGGATTACTCACGCATGAAAGTTTTATATTAGACGACTAGTTTGGGAGAAACTAGGTTTCAGTCTTATAAATCTACTAAATCGGGTGTGTGATTTAAAGAACTGTCACAGAGTGAGGAAGCCTAAGAGTGAATGTAAGATTGTTCATCCGAATCACTATAAAATCTCATGTGTTCTGGTTGTAACTATTTTTGTGATTATTGCATTGCTTATTGTTTTTTGTTTTGTTTTCGCTGCATATTCTAAATAGTAGGCAATTATATTCATCCGCCCCGATGCATCTCAGATCCATTAAAACCATCACATCTACTCGGCTTCTTACCCTCGATCTCATATTAAGATCAACATATATACGTGTAACTTCTAACAGTACATGAAATAATCTGTCCATCACAAATTATATTATTTTACTCTACATCTTTCTCTCTTCTGTCATCCTTCATCACGGTCAAAATGCCCCGAAACGTGGATCAACGTCTCGTTGCCTTTTAGTTGGTTTTGTTTGTGTTTGCATGAAATTAATTAGATAGAAGAAATTCACCGAATATTATCAATGATCAACAAAATTATATTGACCAAGTGATTGCAACTTCTATGTTATTTAAGTGGCCACAACACCACTACTCAAGGGGAAGCGTTACGTGAAATGAGAGAGGAAATCTCAACAATATGCAGCGACAAGAGAAATGCTCTCATATGTTTTGGTCTTTATATATATGTGAGATGGAAATGGCATTTATATATCTAATGCTTGAACAGTCAATTAAAGCAATTATCCGTTACAATCATACACCTAACAATTACCAAACTTTGCGTTATCAATTGAAAAATCATCACGGTAAAGTTTACAGCTACTCGTATTATATTTAATTTGTGACGATGGGCAGATTATTTTACATTGACATTTAATTTGTGCAAGTTGACAAGGTGAGGGATGCTATCATATGTCAGAAGGGTATTTAATTTGAAGATCAATATACGTAAGGGTCTTGTTATTTAATATTGATGAGGAAATTTTTTGAAAATAATATGAGGTAGTTAAAACAAACAATTATGTAAGGCTATTTTTTTTTTAAAAAGGGAAATTGCTAATAGCTTCAATATTACAGTTCAGAAGAATCTAATGGCCAACAAAGTTCATGCAGGTTTGCACACAACAAATAGATTAGCGAGGATAGCGCGAAGAAAGTTGATTAATATCTTCCTTAAGCCTATTTTATCCAAGTCTTTTGGGCTTCGGCCCATTTTTTCCTTAATTATGGCCCACGAACTGAGTATTGCCTCTGTGGCCTGGCCCTAACTAACATTATATGCAAACACTATGCTTACAACCTCTCTTTTTGATCTCTCGGAAATTTGTTTCTCCTCACTACTTTTATAAATAAGAAATGAATTTTTTTATACAAAGCTTCAGAAAATTAGACACCAAATTAGTAACTAAAACAAAGAAATCAAGCTTACATCCTAAACAAGGCATTACCTAGTGCATTGTCAAAAGAATTTTCAATTGAATTGTTAATACGACACTTCTGAAACTACTTAATTATCTAAAACTTACAATTAAAAAAAAGCAAAGTTAAAAGTTATCAACAAGTTATAACCAATTCATTAAAAAAATTTAAAATTGGTTAAGGGGATATTTATAATTTTAAAACTTTTTTAAAGGCTTGTTGTAAAATTTTTAGGGGCAATTTGCAACTTTAGAAACTTTAAGCATACTATTTAGAATTTGATTTTCATGAGTTTTTTATAATTTCAGATTTTATAAGGATAGCTTACAAATTTTTTATTTTTAATATTGATATTTCTTGTTTTTTGATCTTTTAATGGCTTATTCACAATTGTTAATCTTAAACTGTTGTTTATAATTTTTGATATTCCACAGGGTAATTGGAATTTAATTTTTTAATGAAGTTATTTATAATTTTTAAAATTATAAGGGGTTGTTAGTCATTTTTGGACTTTAAGGAACAGTTTATAATTTTTGAATTTTTAGGATGCTATTCGTAATACTTAGATTTTTCAAGATTTCATTTTAATTTTCAATCTTAGGATGTTTTTTGCTAATTTTTTTTTTTCCAGTGGGTTTTCAATTTTAATTTTTAGGAGTTATTTTTAAAGGTTTTCAGAGAGTTAATTGAAATTTTTAAATTTTTAAAGAAATTTGAGTATGGTTCTCTAATATAGAGAAAACCCTTTTTTTAATATAAAGGAAGGAATTAATTATTAAAAAAATTATAATTGATGATTTTAATTTAATGATTATTCTTAGATAAAGATAAAATTAAGTATTTGCATATAAAGTACATATTTGATTATTCAAAATTTCTAATTATAGATAGTTTTAATTTGATTTGAATTCTATAATAAAGATATAATTAAGTAACCATACGTTAGACTCAAATAGAAAAAAAATATTAAACCTTCAAATTTATAATCAACTAATAACTTGGTCGGATGATAACATTGTTTAATTAAAAATAATCTTTCTAAGTTTTTGCCTTATTCTTTCCCCACACCAACGATACATAACAATATTATTCTATTTTATTTTGTAATTTTAGAAACTTCGGAGGGTCTATTTTTAATTTTGAAAATTTTAGGGTTGAAGAAATTAAGGGTGACTATTCGTAAACTTTTTTGGGATATTTAATTTTTAAAACTTTTAGGGATTGTTTCCAAAATTTTTAGAAGGTTATTTGTAAATTTTTTAGGGAGGTATTTTTAATCTTTAAAATTTTTAGCAGGTTGTTTATTATTTCTAAAACATTCATGAGGTTGGTTGTAATACTTATAATATTTAAGGGGATATTTAAAATTTTTGAATCTTTAACAGAGATCATTGTAAAAATTTTTAGGGGTTTTTGCAATTTTAAAAAACTTTAACCAGGTTGTTTGAAATTTCAGATTTCCATGTGGTTTTTTATAATTTTAGATTTTATACAAATAAGTTATAATCTTTGGATTTTAAAATACTATTTGTAACTTTCTAATTTTTCAAGGGTTTATTTGCAATTCTAAATATTAAAGGGTTGTTTGATATTTTTTTGGTATTTCACGAGGCCATTGGATTTTTTTAGATTTTTATGGAGTTACCTATAATTTTAAAATTTTCAAGGGGTTGTCTTTCATTTTTGGACTTGAAAGGGACAATTTATCGTTTTTGGATTTTTAGCATGTTATTTATAAATTTTATAATTTTACAAGGTTTTATTTGTAATTTTGGATCTTAAGTGTTGTTTCCTAGTTTTAATTTTTCATAGGCTATTTTGTAATTTTAATTTTTTAGAAGTTGTTCATATTTTTGGATTTTGAGAAAGTTGTTTGTAATTTTTGAATTTTTAAAGGGATTTATTTATAATTCTTTAATACAAAGAAAAACCCTTTCTTATACAATGGACGAACTTAAATATTAAGATTTTATAATTAAAAATAATTTAATTTGATGAGGATTCTTAAATAAATATAAGATTAGGTATCAACATGTTAGATTCAAATAGAAAAAATTATGCTTTTAAACCTTCAAATTTGTCATTAACTAATAATTTGGATGAGATGATAAACTTAGTTTAACTAAAAATAATTTTTATATATTTTAACTTTATTATGGTCATTAGGATATGATAACAATGTAATATCCCAAAAGGTCAAGGATAATGTTGACCATAGAATGTTTTTCCTCAACTCACAATTCTATAAGGAATATGCAATATAGAAAAAACCCTCTTCTATACAAAGGAGGAAGTTAATTATTAAAATTTATAATTATGAATAATTTTAATTTGATTAGGATTCTTTAATAAATATAAGATTGTTTGGTCTCGTGTTTTGATGATAATTTACAAACCTCATTATTGGTACTAATTGCTTGTCAAGTGATCCTGCGCAGTAATGGAAATGGAGTGGAAACATCATATGATGAGTTGGCTTATCTGGTTTTTTTAGAATGAGCATTCACGTAGATATCTTAGCATATAGATAATTTCTTGACGCATGATATATTTATCAAGCAATATAGTGCCATGTAAAGGAGGATGGATGGATTTGCACTTCAACGATAATATTCATGGAGGTGAAGGCAAGTTGATGAAGAAGCTTTAAATGCTCAAAGATCGACTTAAGCAAATATCTACTTAAGAAGAGCGTTCAAGTATATATTCAAGAAAAGTTTCATCAAAAACAAAAACTTAGCAAATATCAATACTCAAGCTTTGTATACATTTGTAAGCCATATTTGCATTTTTAGTTCTCTCTAGATTATAATGTAGGCATGAATAAAGTTGGTAACTTTTGAAGCATTAGGGGATTATATACACACACACACTTCAAGACTCGTTCTTATCAAAATATTTAAAAATCACTTTTAAACAAAAGTTTGATTCGAAGAAAATACTTTCTATCCTTAGTATTTTATAATTTCAAGTATTTTCTGAAGCCTCAAATTTATTTTAAGTTGTTTCAGCTACTTTAAAGTGAAAATCAATTTTTCATTCTATCAGTCGACCGACTGTATGCTATTTTTCAGTATCTGCAAATTGTTTCTGTGCGGTCGACCGACCAAAACTATCAGTCGACCTGTCCTTTAGCAGTCGACCGAAAGTGTCGACCAGTCGACCGAAAGTGTCGACCAGTCGACCGAAAGTGTCGACCAGTCGACCGATAGTGTTATTAACCGTACTGTACAATTTCAGTCATTCCGGTCAGTCGACTAGTTCAAATTGATCAGTCGACCGAATCGTTGATTTCCAGGTAACAACTAGTTTATCAGAATCCGGTTTTTAAGGGATTTGTTTTGATTTCTAGATTTTCTTCAGAATTGAGCTGATATGATGAGAGACTATAAATAGTCCTCAGGTCTCATTTGTTAAATAACTAAGAGAAAAACTTGAGATTTTGTTTTTGAGACTTTTAAGCTTAAATCTTCTACTCATTCTCAAGTTTTTCCTTTTTCGGTTTTCACTTTCATACACTCACAATCCCAGTGCTTCAATAGTCAACCTCTTCAGCCTTGCCATAAGATTCTTGTAAGAGAGATTGTTATGTTTATCTTGTATTGAGTGGTTTTGTGTGGAGAGTTAGATCTCGAGGAGATAGTTGTGTAATAAGTTCCGGCTTTGAAACCGGGTTGTGTAGTGGATTACCATCGGGAGAGGTGGTCGGGGACGTAGGTTGAGAGTGGTCGAACCTCGTGAACATATCGCCGTCTTCATTGGCTAACTATCTCTTACCCTCTCTCTTTTATATTTACTTATTGTTAAATTTCGTGTCTTTGATTGAATTGAATTTTTATTAGTTACACATTTTGTTTGATTACCCTATTCAACACCCTAGATTCAAATGGGAAAGATTATGTTTTAAAACTTTCAAATTTGTCATTAACTAATAATTTGGATGAGATGATAAACATAGTTTAACTAAAAATAATCTTTGTAAATTTTAACTTTATCATCTTTATTAGGATAAGATAACAATGTAATATCCAAAAAGATCAAGGATAATATGAACCATGAAAAGTTTTTCCGAACTTACACTTTTATAAAGAGTATGATAAGATATGATATGATATGGCTTTTAAGAAACTTGCATAATTATAATTTAATTTTCCTCCTGTAGTAATTATAAATTACAAACTTGTTTCTAGAAAGTTGATCATGAATATTGTATAGTTATGTGGATAAAAATAAATAAATAAATAAATGAATTTATGGAGTTTTTTTTTTTTGAAACATTCGAAGTAGATCATAATTTGTTGGAAGTAGTATATTTTTAGGAAAAGGGGCCTTACACATTTTCTTGATACGCAGAATAATAAAAGAAAGAGAAGATAGAGAAAACAATACCATATGATGGAAAAATTATAACATGCACTATCAGAAATTATACATATCTTGGTCTATAGTGAGAGCGCCAGTAGTAGACTAGACACTGAGTTGTGAACTATATCTAATAGCGTATAACTCATTTCCTT
>NC_033795.1:2703464-2739798 GCF_001876935.1 Asparagus officinalis | reverse complement strand
AACCTATAATTGTCACACGCTTATCATCGTCAGTATGTGATAATACGTCTAAATAAGATATTTAATCTTCCTTTGGGCCGATAAATATGTTAATCCGAAAGCTTATAACACTACAAACAATTCTCTACATTCCTGCAGTGGAAGCAATCTTACACAAGACTGAGGTTCTTGGGCTAACTTCTTGTTTTCAATAATCAAGTGGATGAGAGACTACTCTTAAATCCCTAGCATAACTTGATATTTCAATAATTGAAAAACCGCGTATTAGATTTATATTTAAAAAATTTTAATATTTCAACCTGAAATTTTTCCTATAATACTTTTAATTTGGGGTCTCACAGCTAACTAGGGCCTAACTTAATTGAATAAGATAATTATACCAAGTGGAGCGTCACTATAATAATAGCCGAGGCTATAACTGCATATATGAATTGCACGATAGTTCCTTAATCTCTGATTACGCGAGGTTCGACTGTTTGAAGGTCGAGACTTCACTGTTAAGGCCATAGACTGTCGAGGTTCGTCTGAAAAATGAACAACGCGAGTTCGTTGAATGAAAAAGAACGCGAGGTTCAACTTGGGAAGCACGAAGGAACTTCGATGTTCGTTTAATTAGAAAAATATGAACTAACGCGAGGTTCAACTGAAGTACGAACGCGAGGTTCGTCTGAAGTACGAACGCGATGTTCGTCTGAAGTTCGAACGCGAGGCTCGACTGAAGCACGAACGCGAGGTTCGTCTGAAGTAAGAACGCGAGGCTTGACTGAAGTACGAACGCGAGGTTCGTCTGAAGTACGAACGCGAGGTTCGTCTGAAGTACGAACGCGAGGCTCGACTGAAGTACGAACGCGAGGTTCGTCTGAAGTACGAACGCGAGGTTCGTCTGAAGTACGCACGCGAGGTTCGTCTGAAGTACGAACGCGAGGTTCGTCTGAAGTACGAACGCGAGGTTCGTCTGAAGTACGAACGCGAGGTTTGTTCACCTTAGAACGAACGCGAGGTTCGTTAAAATTGAGCTTGACGCTCACCTGAGTTGAACGCGAGGTTCACCTTAGAACGAACGCGAGGTTCGTTAAAATTGAGCTTGACGCTCACCTGAGTTGAACGCGAGGTTCACCTTAGAACGAACGCGAGGTTCGTTAAAATTGAGCTTGACGCTCACCTGAGTTGAACGCGAGGTTCACCTTAGAACGAACGCGAGGTTCGTTGAGCGCGAAGCTCGGTTAAAATTGAACGAACGCGAGGTTCGTTTGAGGTAACCACCTCCTTAATTTTCGCCATGAACCCTTAGGGTTTCAAATTGAAACCGCCGCCGACAAACCCAAAAACCTTTGATTTTTATTTTCAAAACAGATCCAGAATTGGAAAAAATTGAAGGAAAAATCAAAGAAAAATCCAAAAAATTCCCAAAAGTTACTGTTCACCAGCGATTTTTCAGTTACTGTTCATCCGAAAAAATACTTTACCGCTCATCCGGAAAAAAATTTGCGTTACTGTTCATCCGAGAACATTACTGTTCATCCGAACCCAAAAAATGAATCTTTAACCAGAGATTTAAGATCAAAAACCCAATAAAACTTAAATCCCTAAGAATTAATCAAGGTGGCTCTGATACCACTTGTTAGATCTAAATCAAAACTTGAGATCTAAAACCATATAACCATGATTAATTCAAAGAGATTAACAAGGATCTAAAAGAGCGGAAGCTTATACCTGAATCCATTGCTTGATCTTGATTTTGGGTTTTGGATCTTCTAACCTTAGGGTTTTCTCTTTAGCCGAATTTCTCTAGCTAGATGGGGGTGTAGAGAATTAGAGAATGTAACCCTAGGTTAGGGACCATAACCCCTTATTTATAGATGTTGTACTTTTGTAATTTAGCCCCTCAATAAATTACAATTACAACCTGGTATCTGCACATATAACCCCATGACTTATTTAAATACCAAATTAACCCAACTTAATTGATCACTTTAGTGGCCAAGACATATAACACCCCGCCCTCTCACGACCTTCTTCTGTGCAGATCGTTTACTCTACCTCAGTGGCCAAGACATAGAGTCGGGGAAGGAAGCGATCCCTTCATCTATCATCCATCATCATCATCTCGTCCCACTGCGGATGCAGATCTGGGTGTGTGATATTCAGCATCAACAGGGAGGAGAGGAAAAGGAGGGGGATGAGAATGTCCAGGAGGTGGTGGAGGATCTCCAACGACGATGCAGGATAGATATAATACTGGTAATGACTTAAAACAAAATTTTTAGAAAAGCCCATATTTTTTGAGGAGTCTCGTGACCCTATTCTTTTAGCACCAACTAACTAGAAAGACTAATATCAACATATTAAAATGATTTGAGGGACTAATATCAAATTACAATAATTTCGGACACTAATATCGGAATAGTAAAGATTTAAGGGACCAGTATCGAAAAACGTAGAATAATTTACAGAGGTGAAACAATGTAGCATTGGGCTGACGATGCGCTGTATAGGATTTTAATGGGGTGGTTCGAAGTATTGTAGCGTAGGACCTACATGAAATTAAAAACATGATGTTTTTGGAGTTCTGTCAGACTTCCAAACCCGACCCATTAAGATCCTATACAGCATAGCGTTAGTCCTGCAATACGCTTTCTATATACAAAAGAGGCCTCGATATATCTTGAGTGTCATATGTGTATCCGCTTATTAATTACGGATACAAATACAAATATGTCCTCATATCCTATATATATATATATATATAATAGTATATATAGATTATATAGTATATTAATATACTATATATATATATATATATCATATATATATATATATATATATATATATATGATAATATATATATATATTAGTGAAAACTTGTGTCAACTTAAGTGGATAAGGAATAGTGTGTCAACCAAAGTTATTTTAACCTACATCATATTACCTAGAGATCCTTATATTTATATAAAAAGTTGTTTTATAGTTAATAAATGTGTGGTTAGGACTTTGGTGGACATCAACTTAAGTTGAGATAGGAGTCTTGCTCTCCTCCTCTCATCTCTTCGTCTCATCTTCTCTTCTTATCTATGCTATCTATCTATCTAATATATATAGTATATGAAACAAATACGAGAAAACACAGATAACATCAAAGAAAAATAGTTCATATAATAGATAAAAGTTTATTAATATGTTTGTAGGGCTGTCCATTTTAGGCCCGCTGGTCGGGCCACGGCCCGGCCGCGCCGGAGCCCCGGCGCCGAAATCCGGAGCCAGGCCGGTTCCGGGCCCGGGTCCGGGTGCCTTCAGCCGCGCCCGGCCGGGCCAGGCCCGGACCGGAACGTACGGGCCGGGGCAACATCCGGGCCGGGCAGGCCCGGGCCGCGGAGCCCGGCCCGTGTGGCAACGCGTCACAACTCGTGACGCGTTGCCGGAAATGAAGCCGGCCCGGCCCGGCGCCCCAACAACGGTCACCAATGATGAAACCGTTGTGTGAAAAGCCCGGGCCGGGCCGGCGCCGCCCGCCCGGCCACAAACGGTCACCAAAGGTGGCCGCGTTGTGGCCGGGCCGGGCCGGGCCGGCCCGGTAACAACGGTCAGATTGGCCCTTTGACCGTTTTGCCCTCAAAAACGGTCAAAAAACGGCTATTTTGTGAGGTTATTTTGGTCATTTACCTAGGGGGCTGGTTCTATAAATAGAGGGGGGTTTTCATTTGTTTTCTTCACACCAAAAACTCATCTCTTCTCTCTTATACTCTTATACTCTCTCTTATACTCTTATACTCTCTTATTTATACTTTCTAATCCAATCCCCAAATGGCTTCCGGATCTGATTATGAAGAGCAAAACATATCTCCCGATCCTGAATTGAGTCCTCCTACTATGAGTCCTCCTACTATCAGTCCTCCTACCGAAGTTAATCCCGAATCCGGTGGCGACGAATCTGCACCAAGAGCTCCTAAACGGCCAAGATCCGATGTGTGGAATTTTTACGAGAAGATCGACGTCACCAAGGATGAACACGGTAGGATCCTCACCCAGAAGGCTAAGTGTGCTTTGTGCGGCAAGATTTTTCAAGCTCATCATAAGAGCGGCACCAACCACCTCAAACGCCATTTAGATAAACACAACAAAGGCCAGCCTCCTCAAGGTGATATCCGACAATCCATGATTTCTCAATCCTCCTCTTCTGGTAGTCTCGGTAGTTGGAACTATGACGCTGCCAGAGCCAGGAAATGCGTAATCAGGTTTATCATTCTTAAAAACCTTCCTTTTAAATTAGTAGAAGATGATGAATTTGAAGATATGTTTAGAGATGGTTTTTATCCTGCATTTAAAAAATTTTCTCGTCAAACCTGTCAACGTGATATTTTAAAATATTATCAGCAAGAACAAGAAAAAATAATTTCTTATTTTAAAAATTTAAACTGTAAATTTTCTTTAACTTCTGATATTTGGACATCTAGAGCACAAACTGGATATTTATGTATCACAGCACACTGGATTGATGAAAATTGGCAAATGTTTAAAAGAGTTGTTTCTTTTATTGCAATAGAAGAGTCACATACTGGTGCTAATGTTGCAAATTTAATAATTGAAGAACTTATGAAATTAGAAATTTCACAAAGAATATTTTCTCTTTCACTAGATAATGCAAGTAATAACAATGTAGCTGTTGATTTTATCAGATCATCTTTATCATTGCCATGTCATGGTGATCTTTTTCATATTAGGTGCATCTGTCATATTTTAAATTTAATTGTTCAAAGTGCATTTACTGAAATTAAACCCATGATAGAAAAGGTTAGAACAGTTGCTTACATGCATAGTGCTTCTGAACAAAGACTTAAAAGATGGAAACAATTTTGTAAAAGAAAAAATGTAAAGCCTAGACTAATTCCAAAAGATGTTGACCATAGGTGGAATTCCACATATGCAATGTTAAGTGTAGCAATAGAATATAAAGACATTATAACTGATTTTATAAACTATTATGCTTCTAGTTCTAGTTCTGGTAGCACTTATGGAATAACTGAAGATGAATGGACAGTTATATGTAATTTAAATGAAATGTTACAAGTTTTTTATGATGCTACAATGTTATTATCTGGCTGTTATTATCCAACCATTACTTTAGCTGCTTTACAAATTTTAAATATTCAAAATTTTTTTGATAAATATCGTTTGGATGCTACTTTTGGACCTATGGTTTTTGAAATGGAGAGCAAATTTAATAAGTACTTTAGGCCTATTCCTCATATTTTTGGTTTGGGGGTTCTTATTGATCCATGCTTGAAGGATATTGGCCTTCGAAGTTTGTTACAGTCATTGTATGGTGGACAGGTTATAGACTTAGATGATGGAACCACCCTGAATGCTACTACTCATCATTTACTTATTAGAAATTATTTTCAAACCTTATATGATGAGTATGCAGCTAGACATGGTGTAGCTGCACAACAGTCTACAACTTCGGTTTCTTCGAGCTCATCCCGAGCCCGAGGTAAAAGTGTAAGTTTTGATAGGTATGCAATGGTAGCTGAGCTAACTGGGGGATCTGGACTTGGATCGTCATCATCGGAGGTTTCTGAAATAGATGAATATTTTTCTGCTTCTTTAGTTAGATGTCAAGGAAATGCTTTAGATATTTTGCAATGGTGGAAAGTATATGGATCAGTTTCATATCCTATACTTTCCACCATGGTTCGTGATTTACTAACAGTGCAGGTTTCGACGGTAGCTTCGGAATCCGCCTTCAGCACAGCAGGTCGTTTGATCGACGATCACAGGACATGCTTGGATCCGTATACTGTACAAGCGGTGATGTGCTTACAAGATTGGTGGAGGTACGAGAAGCGAACGCAAGGCATCGATCGGATGGCTGGAATTGAAGATAAATTTGAAGAATTGGGACTAGCAGATGATATAAAGAATAGATTGTAGTTTTTATATCTTAGCTTAAAATTTGTAAAGAATTATTTTGGAAATAATTGCAAATGATAGTGATATAGGTGAGTAGGTGCCAACCTAGTTGGGATTTACTTATCTATTGTGATGCGATTAATTCCAAAATAAATTTGTACTTGTAATTTGTAACTGATTTATCAATTATTAATAAAGAATTTGTCTTTATCATTTTTTATTTGTAATTTATGACATTTTAAGTAATTAATAAAATTATTGTTTTTATTATTTTTCTTATCTTCTTTTATAATTTAAAATTTAAATAAAATTGAAAAAATTTGGGAAAAAAAAAGAAAATCAACCGGGCCCGGTCGGGCCCGGGCCGGGATTTCTGGGCCGGGCCGGCCCGGATGGACAGGCCTAAATATGTTTGTTATATCTGAAAAACTACGATTATATCTCTTGACCATGAAAATTAATCTAAAATCACTAGCCCAAAGATTAAAACAATGACAAGTGTATGACCAACATATATTCATATATTTTGGATATAGATCCAGATATTTCACTACACATCCGTAGTTGTACTCACATACTTATCAGAATATAGATATTTAATAAGTATACATGTATCCTAACAAATACGGATACGAGTAGAGATAAATTTGCGGATACAAATTTTTTTCGTTTCTATCTATAAAAAAGGATATTCGAGTTTGGGTTTCGTATAGTAAAAAATACATTACATTTATGCTAAAATTACAAAAAACCCCTGCAGATGATTGGGCATGGTCCGGTTGAACCACAGGTCGAACCAATGCCATCCTGGTTTGGGTAGAAATCCGGCCAGTGGCACACATTGGAGATAAGTCATAGATCAGGTTGAGTTTTCAACTAGACGTGGGACAAAAAAGACATGCTCGAGTCTTAACCCACTATAGGTCTGACTCACCATTTGCCCGACCTGGCTCAACCTAGCTTGATTCAAATTAATTATGAATGTTTTATTTTTTAGTATTATCCGTGAACATATTTTTTCCTCTTATATTTATAATTTAAATTTAAACTAATGGAAGTTACTGTAGATGTATGTCTTCCTCTGTAGTTTGAACCGCATACATTTGTATGTTTACGATGCTTTTTTGTGTAATGTTTATCTTTGTGCAACATGCATGCACGCACGTTATTTTAAGGGTCTGTTTGTTTGCTAAAAAAAATGAGAAATGTGTTGCCACCTCAACTTTCAAGAAATGTCCCATGTGCCACATAGGTTTTTGTTTTCATGAGGTTTCCATTTCAAGTGTTTGTTTCGTTTTTAATTTTCAAGAAATGAAGTGCCACGTAGGATGCCGCCTCACATTTTCAAGAAATGTGTTTTCACAACAAAAAGGGCTGAAAACACTTGGAAATGTCCAATCTGAGAATTATTAATTAATAAAAGCACTGTTTATGAGGTTATGAAGAATAAAACATATCATTTAAATTGGTTTTCTCTCTTTTCATTATTCTTGTTCTCAAACAAACAAAAGAAATGGAAATGTCCAACACTGTTACTATGGAGGCTTTTTTTGTTTTTTGTGTGACTTGGCAGTGAAAAGGGGAGTTTTCTTTGCGAAACAAACAAAAGAAAAGAAAACTGTGAAATGTCTTGAAATGTCATAAAAGCATTTGAAATGTGACATTTCTATTTCCCCTTTTTTAGGGGAAATAGCCAAACAGGTCCTTAAATAAAGAGTTTGAAAAAAGAAATTCATGTGCCGTGTGCCGGTTCCGGCTTGTCCTAACACGCCCCCCAAGCGGGTCGTGAGCTAGGCTTGGTCCGGTCCCAACCCGGAGATCGGAGAGGCAAGCCCACCTAGCCCACTCTGACCTGCACTCTGACCTGCACGGGTTCCGAGTTTAGACTCAGCCCGCGTTAAACCCCGCGGGCCAGTTCATGGGCCTAAACCGGACCGAGCCACGCCCAGCAATCCAGCATGCCGCTCGTTCAACATTCAAATTGTTCCCACCTCGAGTCCCCAAAACGTCACCAAATATTCCACAAAGGGACAAAAAAGAGAAAAGAGAATTAGTTAATTAAACAAATAAAAGAAGAAGAAGAAGAAGAAATCTCGTGCCGGAGGTAGACGATGAAACAATTATTATTAACAAGTTCAAGCGCTCTCACGTGCATCACGCATGAGTCCCTGTCCCCATCACTTCCCTCTCCCGCCTCTTTTGACCAAAACCGCTGGCTCTCGGACTTGTTCGCCATAGTCAGCCCTCACAAAAGTCGAGACACAAGACCAAAAAACAAAGGAAAAAAAAAGGAAGTCAGGGCAAAAATCTAGGGTTTCGATCGATCGCTAGGGCTTAGGGCTTCGAAATCGATAACCATGCTGTCGAGGTCAGGAACGTCGAGAGGCCTCTTTGGCTGGTCCTCGCCGGTGCAACCTCTGACGCCGGTGTCGGAGGTCTCAGACGCCGGAATCTCCGTACGACCGTCATGGATTTCAACGAATCGGTGGTGGGCGAGGACGGGGGGTCGGCGATGGGAGACGAGGAGATCGAGCCGCGCCGCCGGGATTCAGTTCCCTTTATGAGGCTGTTTGCTTACGCTGATAAGCTCGATTGGGCTCTAATGGCGGTGGGAGCGGTCGCTGCGGCTGCTCACGGGGTTGCGCTTGTTGTTTACTTGCATTTCTTTGGGAAAACCATTAATTTGCTTAGTTTGCATCATGATGGGTCTGAAGCTGTGAGGGGGCAGATGTTTCATAAATCGAAGGAGGTGCGCTTTGAAAAGTTTGATTAAAGCAATGCATTTCTGTTATTTCTTTATGGAATGATGAATTTCGACGGCTATTTAGGGTTTAAGTGCATCGGGATATAACGCCTATAACTATAGCTCTATTACTATGAAAATTTGTCGTAAGAGTTGCAACTGTGTGGCTTTGGCCTCCGAAAATCTTCATCGTCCATCATTAGATATGTAATGTCGCCATGGCTCGAATTTTTGTGCCCTTAACCCATGTTATCTTCAGCCTTCTCGTTGTTCCTAGTTCCTCCATCCTAATTCACTTGATCAAAATGATTAAGTTGATGAGTAAACCATTGTATTGAGGAACTTTAATAGATTCGATGATTTTGGAGAGTATCTTCCATGTGCTTGTAGTGGTGCGCAAACTTCAATGCATAGTTATATTTCTAGTCACTTAATTTTAATGGAACTCAAAGAAGCATTTTGAAGGTTTTATGTCCATGGTTTATTAATTTAGGCACCGGTTTTTAGAGACATTTTAGGTTTCTTTATCGGCAATTTTGGGTATCAAATCGGAATATCAGACATTTGGGTAGTATCAACATCTTAAAATGTAAAATTTTAGTAAAAAATTCTAAGATTAGTAAAAGAATGTCAAACCTTTTAGCATGTCCCTTTTAATAGTTGATGTTTTTGAAGAGGTTTTGTATGATTGAATACTTGATGCAACACTAGCTTCTTCTATGAGGAGTGCTTGAATTAATATTCCAAGTTACATGAATATGTATATACCAAATTTATAGTACAATCTGTCTGAAGCTTACCGCTTGGAATAAGGTATGTGAGTTGCAGCATATTTAAAATTCAACCAAAGTAGCAATTTATAGTGCAAACTTTATTTCAGGCACAGCTTTTTACAATCCCTTTGAAGTCTGAAGGTTTCCTCTTCAGTCTATAAGAAAGTACGGAGTTGAATGCTTATTACCCCACCCCAACACCGCCCCACCAAAAAAAAAACCCCACCAATAGCAGTGCTTTTAATTTTGACCTTTGATAGCTTTAACCGGTCCTTAAACACTAGTGGAAGAGCCCAGCCATGTAGAACTCCAAAAATAGAATAGAATATAGAATAGAATAAAATAAATAACAAGTCTAATACTCTGTAAGGCTATCTGCCTATATTTTGGTACAAATACATGCTACATTTTTCTGGGAAACTTTAGCCTATGCTCAGTGATGTGTAATGTTCATTTGGCTACCTTAACCTCTTAACCTTGAGCAGATCAAAATAACTGCTTTTGTCTCATTATACCTACATCTCTCCACCTTGCTCTTAAAAAGAGGGAATTATTCTATATAGCTAGTTATGTGCATACCTCAACTCCCTTTTCATGTACTCTTCATTAATATTCTTTTATACCAGAAGATTACTCAATTTGGCACTGCATGTATGGCTTGATGAGTTGATGAGTTATTTGAGATTGATGAGTTGTTTATGCTGTTTAGGCACTTCCTTACACTGTTTGTTGTCATCCTTTGTTAAAATTCGAATGATTTCTGATTGATCGTGAAAGGTGTTATCTTTGGAAAATGCCAATTGGTCTTTAGGATTATGCCAATCCCCATTCTCGTCCACCATTTTCTCAGTTAGAGTTTTGGAACCAGTTAAGAGGGGGTTGAGATTAGATATTCACCGGTAATAAAATTTTTTGATTACTGTGGAGCCTTATTCCATAAGCAAGCCTTTCTTGATGCAGGAAGGATTGGATGACGATGATGATATTTATGGGAGTGGTTTATATGACAGAACATAACCTGATCAATCTCTTGATGTTTACATTCACAGTTAACATGGTTCAATGAAACCACACTATGAATCTATTTTGATTTTAGTTTTTCATTTGCAGCATGCTTTGTACATAATATATATGGCTGCTGGTGTATTTCTTGCTGGGTGGATTGGTAAGTTCTACTTTCAATGTAATTTCCTCTATTGTTTTTAGAATTCTTGGTACATGTTCATCTTCATGCTGAAATTATATATGTGATAGAGGTATCATGCTGGATTATTACTGGAGAGAGGCAGACTGCAATCATCAGGTCAAAATATGTCCAAGTGTTACTTAACCAAGATATGAGTTTCTTTGACACTTACGGGAACAATGGAGATATTGTTAGTCAAGTGTTTGCTGATGTGGTTCTCATTCAGTCTACTCTTAGTGAGAAAGTACGTCCTAATCTTATCTCTTTCTCATTCAGCATATCATGATATTATCTACTGTTAGATTGTGTCCCGTATATCCAAAATTTTGACTTAGATTAACCCATTCATATTCTTCTTTTCATTCAAATTTTCGTTTCACATTTTATGCCTTGGTTTTGTTACATACAGGTCGGAAATTACATTCATAACATGGCCACTTTTGTTGGTGGTATTGTTATTGGATTGGTCAACTGTTGGCAGATTGCACTTTTAACTCTGGGTACTGGTCCTTTCATTGTTGCTGCAGGAGGAATATCAAATATATTTCTTCAAAGACTTGCTGAAAATATTCAAGAAGCATATGCAGAGGCAGCAAGTGTAGCTGACCAGGTTATTTATCGTTTTTGATTCAATAATACTGACCTATTTACTTCAGAAGTAAGAACAGCTCTGTTAACATCATAGTTCTTCAGTCATACTCTAATTGCCTGCTGGATGCTGTGATCTATTGGGTGAATAAGATTTTTTTTCTAGCCCTAAGGCATCTAGTGAACACACAAGTAAAAGGAACTATTGGCATCCTCCTGATATAGCAATGTGGAGTACCTAAGTTTTTTATTGATCCCCACGTTTAGCTCATGCACAACAACTTTAATTGTTCAAAGGTTACATGGATATAATTTTTTTCTTTCCGCTTGTTATCTTTTAACGATATTACATGTCTTGATGCTACTGAATTATTGTCGAAGCCGATTTCTTATTACAGCTTCACATTAAATAAGTCTTTTTCATGGTTGAATTTCATAAATGAAGCATTAGATAATGTTTTCTAAGCTACTTGTTCTGTTAGGATGTAATAGAAGTTGCTGGTGAGTTTAAGACCTTTCTTTTCTTCATTATGTAGGCAGTCTCTTCCATAAGGACATTGTATGCCTTCACAAATGAAACTCTGGCAAAGTATTCTTATGCTACATCTCTTCAAGCAACACTTAGGTATGGGATTTTGATTAGTCTTGTACAAGGCATTGGACTTGGATGCACATATGGACTTGCGATATGTTCATGTGCTCTACAACTTTGGGTTGGGAGATTCCTTGTCTCAAAAGGGAAGGTCAATGGTGGTGAGATTATAACATCTCTCTTTGCTATCATTTTGAGTGGGCTGTAAGTATGTTTTGTTCTTTTTTACTTTTCAATTTCATTGTATGCACTTTAGAAAATTCCAACGTGCAAACTTTTCCCTAAATAAAGATTATGTCATTTACAGTGGATTAAATCAAGCGGCGACAAACTTCTATTCATTTGAACTAGGAAGAATTGCTGCTTACCGACTATATGAGATGATAAGCCGATCGAGCTCAATGGTCAAACAGGAAGGGTGTACATTGGCTTCCATACAAGGAAGCATTGAGTTTCGCAATGTATACTTCAGCTACCTTTCCCGTCCAGAAATCCCAATTCTAAGTGGGTTCTATTTGACAGTGCCTGCTAGGAAAATTGTGGCACTTGTTGGGAAGAATGGTTCTGGGAAAAGTAGTATAATTCCTCTCATGGAACGCTTTTATGACCCAACACTAGGTGGATTTACTAAAACATTCTCCTTTTGTAATTTATTTTTCATTGTTTTGGAGTTTTACCTAATATGACACATAAAGGTTGTCTCCAGAGTCAGAAGCTTATCTTTAATTTTCTGTTGCAGGGGAAGTTCTTTTGGATGGAGAAAATATTAAAACTATGAATCTGGAGTGGCTAAGAAGCCAAATTGGACTAGTAACCCAGGAGCCAGCCTTATTAAATTTGAGCATCAGGGATAACATCGCTTACGGGAGATCTGCTACATTTGACCAGATTGTAGAGGCAGCCAAATCTGCACATGCCCATACATTTATCAGCTCACTGGAGAAGGGATATGAAACTCAGGTAGAGAGACATGATATATCAGTTCTGGACACAACCTCTTATACTGTGATCTATACTTGTTGATGGCTGATATAGTTTCTTGCATTCAGGTGGGTAAGTTTGGTTTAGTATTGACTGACGAACAAAAGTTAAAGCTTTCCATAGCACGGGCTGTAATTTCGAAACCATCCATTCTCCTTCTCGATGAGGTCACTGGTGGCCTGGATTTTGAGGCAGAAAGAGCCATTCAGGAGGCACTGAACATGCTCATGTTAGGAAGGTCAACTATAATAATAGCTCGACACCTTAATATGATAAAGAACGTTGATTATATAGCCGTTATGGAAGAGGGTCAACTTGTTGAAATGGGGACACATGATGAGTTGTCCAGATTGGATAGCCTTTATGCAGAGCTTCTTAGATCTGAGGAAGCAGCAAAACTTCCTAAGAGGTAAATTATATACTTAGATAAGCATCTGATAGAAGTACATCGCACAATCTATCGGTAATTATGTCACAAACACAATTGTTAGAGATTCTTGACTACTGATTACATGGCTCATGCCTTTTTTAGTTCTAATGCAATGGGACAAGCTTACCCTGTTCAACTTAATTGACAATGAATTGCATATAAAATAAGAGGATATTCCATAGTATTTGGATCTAGTCAGCATGATACAACCCTCAAATTCTGGATGTAGATTAGTGTTTATTTTAGGATGAACTGCAGAAAAAACTGCACCTATGAAATGAAACATCTATAGGCACTATATATTACTGTTAATCTTCCATTTTTTGTTGTTGGTGTCGGGATGGAGCGGAAGACATTCATCTAGTTGTCGGATTCACTTGTTAATCCTGTGTGTAAAATAATGTCCGTTCTGTCATTTCTTTCTAGTTGGAAAATCTATTGTTCAAAAGGATATGTATAAGACCTTGGTCGCTAGTTTTTGTCGTGTGAAGAAGTTTAAACATCACATGTGTGGATATAGTCATGGAGAAAAGTATGTTAATGCCGAACTTAAAGTGGACACTGTTCAATAATTCCTCTGATCTGTGTGCTCTATGAAGTTCTAAAATCTGGATGGGTGGACCATATGTTACTTCAGTTGCATAACCCCACCACTATAAATTGATAGGTTGGCCGACTTTAGTGGGGTAGTAACATGGAATAGGAAGGGAAGCTAGTAATTTGATAAGGTTTGGAAAAGGTTTTCTAGGGAACAAAGTATTTTACCCTCAATCTAATAAATCAAACTGAATCGGTTCAACTAATCATCCAAAACAAAACAATTTTTTTTAGAAGTGACAATCCTCCACTTTATAAGCAACATATACTGCATAAGATATTTTTAAAATCAAACCTAACTAACCTTGTGTAAAAACATAGAGAGATGAGATTTGAGAAAGTTATATCTACTTATAAATCTCAACTAAACATAAGAGAGACTGTTTACCTAAATGTTAATGCTTTTCTAGTGCTTTGGTGATATCTTTAGGACTTTTTTTGTATAGTGGATAGTCAGGCCTAAATTTGGATCTCAATTTGTATATTTATACTACAATTATTTTTTGAAAGATAGACAAGCTGATCTTTTTGAAATGCTATCTCCTAACACCTTCTGGTCATTTCTAGAGTTGCTTCTCACTCGGAACTTTGTTATTATTTATTAGAGAGGTTGTTTTTCTCATCTCTTTGTCTTTTTTCGTATATCTGACAGTCAGTCTGTACCATGGTTTTTATGTCAAACTTTTTCTATGATCAGAGAGTCATGAATTTTTTGTTTTCTTCTCTCTCAACCAATTTGCTATGGTGTTTTTGGCCAATTGTACTTTATGGCTACATTATACTAAACACTCGTATCTAAATGAAGTGTTTGTCCTTTCCAGAACACCTATAAACCGCTACTTGGAAACTACAGCTTTACAAGTGGACAAGGATTCATCAGCAGATCACAGCTTCCAAGAACCATTTTCTCCTAAGATGGAAAAATCACTGTCCCTTCACAGAGCACATGATGCTCATGCTTTTCGGGTGGTAGATGCCCATTATGACTTACAAGATTCACCAAAGGTTTGTAGTCCTCCTCCTGATCCTGTGGAATGTGGGATGACCACAGTGGAACCAGAAAGACCATCTTTCATTAAAAAAGAGGACAGTTTTATAACACGATTGCCAAAGCTTCCCAAAGTCAGAAGTCATGCTATAAATAATCGTACCTCAGATGATTCAGATCCTGAATCTCCTGTTTCACGACTTCTTACATCTGATCCTAAACATGAACGTTCTCATTCACAGAAATATAGCGGTCCGCTTGGTCAGTTTGGTGGCAGGCCTTTTGAACAAAGGCAGCCAAAGACTTCACAGCACCACTCACCATCAGTTTGGAGGCTAGTGAAGCTCAGTTTTCCGGAGTGGCTCTATGCATTTTTAGGAAGCATTGGTGCTGCTATGTTTGGTTCTTTCAATCCTCTTTTTGCTTACGCTATTGCATTGATAGTGGCAGCATATTACAAAATTAGTGAGCATGATATGCGCGATGAAGTGAACAAATGGTGTTTGATTATTACATGCATGGGTGTTGTCACGGTGGTGGCCAACTTTCTGCAGCACTTCTACTTCGGTATAATGGGGGAGAAGATGACTGAGCGAGTTAGAAGAATGATGTTCTCAGGTGAACTGCTGCTATTCATGTCTTCCTGATTTCACCCATACCCACACACCCACATGCACACATACAGTTAAATTTTATTTGCTCGAGTAATCAGCTGTCACAGTTGCTCGTTACTCAATACTGACCAATTTTTATGTTGTTAAATTGTTAGTATACTTATCTGCAACTTTTACTGGGCCAGGATTTTGGGCAGATGCTAGAGACATGTAGTATAGCCATAACTAGTTTCTTATAATATACAAAAATTTAATGTGGAGATCCTAATTAAAATTCTAGTTCTACTTAAATGGGATTCTAGGCCAGTCATTCTTTAGCGGCTATCACAATTGGGTATCCGATTTTATTTATTTTTCCTAAGAAATATAATTTTAATTAATAAATAATTTATTTTTAAAATAGAAATATATAAGTATCATGCTGGAATTTTGACAGTGCAAAAAAATTTACTGAATTTTCAATATCACAAGAATGAAAACAGAAGAGAGTATAATATACAGGAATCACAAATAAGACCAAGGTTTACACTTTTTGTCTTTGTGAAGATAAGAAAGGATCACTAACTAAGATACAGGACTGGAGAAAACGTAATTTTTATAGATGAATTTACAAGGATATAAAGTGAACAGATGTAGTTTTTACTGATTTTACTAAAAATTAAATCACAACTCAAGCATATAAGGGATCTTACTTTCGAACTATCTTAAGAGTTCATGAAATGGATATATATCCTAAAGTTGAAGATGTTTTGCAAATCTCGTGTTAGTTCTGTATAATAGACTCTGTTTTTTTCATTTTCCTTAAATAAGGAGAAGGTGAATAATGTTTAGCAAGAAATATAATAAGGGTCAAACAGAGTTGAGTACCAAGCATTTCCAGTCAACAATTTCATTCTGAAGCTCAAGACTAACTCAGCCATCATATTGGGAATTTACTACACTAATACCAGCAGTTGTCAAGTGTCAACATAAAAATGGTATATTCCAGAGGCACTTTGAAAATTTCAAAATTGTCAGATTCGAAGATAATTTCCTTTTAAATCGCAGTAGTGCTCTAATCTTGGTACGAGATATTGTTGTAGTATGTTGGCATATTAATTGTCCTACTCTTGTAGATTGACTACAACTCATTTCTCAATCATCTTCCAGCAATTCTGCACAATGAGGTTGCCTGGTTTGACGAAGAGGAGAATGATGTAGACATCTTAACCGTGCGCTTGGCAAATGATGCAACATTTGTTCGTGCTGCTTTTAGCAATCGGGTCTCAATATTTGTGCAGGACTTTGTAGCAGTTGTTGTGGTCCTTCTTATTGGGATGTTGCTAGAATGGCGAGTAGCACTTGTTGCTTTGGCAACCCTACCAGTTCTTTCGGTTTCTGCCATCGCACAGGTAAGGATCTTACCCATGGGGTTACGTTCATTGTTTAACAGTGAGATGCCTGATGTTATGATTTCATATGTAAAGGCATTACCTGTAATCCTTGAATTAGACATTCTGCCATTCACTATAAAATATTACTACTTTTGATGCCCCTTCAAATCTTTATAACTTGTAATATCCTCTTATAAACTATAAGCTGCTCCAACTATTGCCTTGCCCATTAGATATGATAATTATTTAGCGGATATTCTCACTGAAGGGGTTAACTAAAACTGGGATTTTCGCTTTCCTATTTACCATAGTTCATCTTTGTTTAGCCCTCATTCTCTTTTTAATCACACATTATAATTGCTTTCCAGATCCTCCATTGGCAGCTTATGCACTAGCTATTACCACTTCATGGCCTCTTTTATTTTTCAAATCCATGACCATCTTCTGTAATTCTCTTTTCCTCCCTTTCACTCAAAGATCCAAGACAAGACAGCTCTGGATTAGTTCTTGTAAGTTCCTTCAAGGCTGATTTCCAATCTTTTCAATTCACTCATCAATCTCAGCCTTTCTTTCCTTTTCTTTTATTAAGGTCACTTGCAAAAGTGAACAGAGTCCAACACTATTTGACCTGTCCTTTGGAAACTTGAGGTTCATTTACTTGAATTATTTTTCTAAACGAAGGCATCAATGAGAATTCAGTCTGATTTCTGCTCAAACAAAGGTTGAAATTGGAAGGTGCAAGGTCCGAATTTTAGAATATGAAAAGAGTTAAGAGAAAGAAGCCGCAAGAGGAGAAATACCTTCATTAAAAATCATGAAGGATATTTGAATCATTATTACTCTGGACCGTCATATTAACAGTCATATAACAAAGTGGTGATGTTCGAAGTGACGAATATTTATAAGAAGACTATTTCAAATCACAATGACTAGAGGGGGTATATAGAAATTAGTAATTTTTCAGTGGGAAATATCTAGAAACCATTTGTCTGTGGTTAGTTTTTAAATCATTACAGCCTTTTCATTGCACATCCTCTCCATTTGCTCCCTTCCCGCTTTGATAACTGTCATCCACTATTTATTTTTATCTTCCTAAATCGGCAAAGGGCTCGAGTATTCTCATTTTCACATCTTTCTTAGTGGCTTTATTTCATCAGGTTTCGTTATGGGGCTAGAGAGCAGAACATTACTAACTACTTGGATTTGCTAAAATGCTTGTTTCCATCCCATGAATAATATTGGTATATATAAGCCTAATATCAGGTCAGTCCATCCAAAAGCACAATATCGTAACGGTTATGAAACCGTTCAAAAATGACCTGTACATGTCTTTTTCAGCCAGAAACTTACCGGCTGTCATAATGCCTACCATCAATTGTTCTTATTGCGAAAAATTGTATGGAAACATGCTTCTAGATAACCTTCTATCAATATCAGGCGTCACAGTCTTGTAAACCTTTGAACACTACAGACCAATTGTCAGATATCAGGGTTTTCCTTATTGGTCTTAGCTCATTCAACTTTAAAATTATGTGCTCGTTATGTTTTATGTAGTTGTCATATGCATACGTAAATAAGTACACGTTCACTGTTGGTATCAGGACTATATGCAAATTGTATAGACTATAGATTTTCCTGTTGAATAAGAAATAACAGTATATTGTTTTTGCAGAAAATGTGGCTTAGTGGATTCTCGAAAGGAATTCAAGAAATGCACCAGAAGGCTTCTGTAGTGCTTGAGGATGCAGTTCGGAACATTTATACTGTTGTGGCATACTGTGCAAGTAACAAAGTAATGGAAATTTACAGATTGCAGCTTAACGGGATACTGAAGCGGAGCTTCATCCACGGAATGGGAATTGGTCTTGCCTTTGGACTATCTCAGTTCTTTCTTTTTGCCTGTAACGCCCTTCTCCTCTGGTATATTGCTCTCTGTGTGAAAAAGGACCGAATTAGCTTAGTTACAGCATTGAAAGAATACATGGTCTTCTCCTTTGCTACATTTGCACTCGTGGAGCCCTTTGGCCTTGCTCCATATATACTCAAGCGTAGACAGTCCCTTGCTTCAGTATTCGGAATCATTGACCGTGAGCCAAAGATCAATGCTGATGACAATGAAGGCCTGAAACCCCCTAACGTTTATGGAAGCATTGAGCTCAGGAATGTTGACTTTTACTACCCGACTCGCCCAGAGGTGATGGTGTTGAGAAATTTTAACCTTAAAGTTGATGGGGGACAAACAATAGCATTAGTGGGTGCAACAGGATCAGGAAAGAGCACAATATTGTCTTTGATCGAGAGGTTCTATGATCCTGTAGCTGGTCAAGTTCTACTAGATGGGCGAGATTTGAAGCAGTACAACCTGAGATGGCTGAGGAATCACATAGGATTAGTGCAACAGGAACCTGTTATCTTCGCAACCACCATAAGAGAGAACATCATATATGCGAGGCACAATGCAACCGAAGCTGAGATTAAAGAAGCAGCAAGGATAGCAAATGCCCACCAATTCATCAGCAGCTTGCCTCATGGCTATGACACTCATGTAGGTATGAGAGGAGTGGATTTAACCCCTGGGCAGAAGCAGAGAATTGCAATTGCTCGAGTGGTGCTCAGGAATGCTCCAATTTTGTTACTGGATGAGGCCAGCTCTGCGATTGAGTCAGAATCAAGTCGGGTAGTGCAGGAGGCCCTTGATACACTGATTATGGGAAATAAGACAACAATTCTAATTGCGCACAAAGCAGTAACTGTTAGAAATGTGGATAACATCGTTGTGCTCAATGGTGGCAGGATTATTGAGCAGGGAACTCATGATGCTCTTATGCAGATGAATGGTTTCTATGTTCAGCTCATGCAGCCTCATTTCAGTAGGGGCCTTAGACAACATCGTCTTGTATAAGGAATTTGTTTTAAGTAAGCAATTTTTTGTGGTGTGATGATTGGTTCCTTATTCACCCAACTCTTCTGGCTACTTTGGGATGTATCAGAGCGGGTTCATGAAAAAGAAAAGTGACAATTAGGCACATAATATGGTTGAATCAAGGGAAATATGGCGGCCTGAATGCGGTCATGGGGTTAGCATTTCTCAGGGTTAGAATGACAATTAGTTGGTGATTTTCTTCTGAAGGATATCCTTTTCCAAGGATTTGCATTTCCCTCTGCTGTATATAGTTTGTATAGCAAAAATAGGAAGCCACAGTTTGTTCAACGTTGGTGGTCTCATGCTTCCACATTCTTGAGATTCATACCGCAAGGAGTGCTCTCCTGGTGCTACTAAGAGCTTGATTCATGATACCTTTATTATGGACCCCTTGCTTCATACTTTATACCGTATTCATAGAGAACATAAATCTTATTCTTTTGTATAGACAGTGGTTTAGCACTGTATAGACAGTGCTTTGTGCAGAAAGCAAGTTGAAATCTTATTCTTTTGTGCAGTAATGTTCTAGCTCTCAGATCATGTTATTCTGAAACAACAGAAACTTTTATCCCATCTTTCAAAGCTCCAACTTAGGAATCGACTGTAAATGCAGAACCCGTTTAAATCTTACTGTACTGGTTGACGGTTCTGATGGTGGCCTACACGTCATTGAATCTTCGACGAGCTCATTTTTTCCGAATCTGTTACAGCAACACAGTTCATGTTTCATTTCAGTAAATTTGAGTTTGGTGTGTAGCTTTGTTGCCATAGTATCAACGTAAGAGCAACCGATAAGTCCAGTGAATTTCCTATCCTTCAATTTCCAGTCACAAGGAGATCATTACAATGCATGAACAAAACTAATTGAAAATTTCTCAGCAAACCTAACAATTATGTTACTTTCTTCCGCTTGGAAGACAACAATTCGAAAGGAATCACATTTGAATTGCTTCTTTTACAGCTCTGTATCATGAAACTTAATAAAACTACTGCCAACTGAGAACTTGCAACGAGGACGTTTTTAGAATATCGGATACTTAAACCGACATCAAACCACGCATACCTCCAGTCTCATGATGTGAACTCAGAAGCCTCTCATGGCTGATATCTTCCCTCGGTAGAGTCTCCAACGAAACAACAGAAGAACGAGAACTGCACCGAACTTGCTTTCTGCACAAAGGGCAGTCCAAATGAGAGCAAAGCCAAGCATCGATGCACTGTAAATGAAATCCATGAGAGCACCCGGGCAGTACCCGTAACCATTCCCCTATCTTGAACTCAGCAAGGCAAATTGCGCAATCAGAGCTCTTGTTATCACCTTTTCTAATCTCTTCGTTAAACTGAATCGCTTGAAGAGAGCTTGTAACAGCAGGAGATAGGCCTCTACTTCTGGCAGACTGAAGAGAATGGTCCTCAGGATTTTGCCTTCTATGTGTGAATAATGTGATGTAGTGATTTCTGAACATCTTATAGAAGCAAAAGAACAGAAAGATACCAACACTTATTCCTGCAAAGGCAATAGAAAGTCTGCCCCAAATCTGATTCATAGGAGAAATTACTGAATCTTCTGGCATATTCTCTGAAATTCTCAGTCGAGAAGAATTATGATCAAGGTGTTGACCTTTTCAATGAGATAAAAACAAGCTCAGAACCGAAGGAATCTGAGCTTGATACTAGTTGACAACACAGAATCTTCAAGAATCTTTGAAAACTCCAAAGCCATAAGCTTCCAAACTGGAATAACTCAAGCAAGAATCTAGCATAGTATGAATCTCATCGGTTTTCGGATGTCTTCGATCTCCATTGAAGAACACAACCACCTTGCTCTTAATCTCAATCCAGCTACATCCAGGAATCCTCTTCATACCCTTTTCCTTCATTTCTCTCCTAATATTCGATACACTCCCCCAATCCTCAACCGAAGAGAAAACATTCGACACCAGAACATAGGACGATATGTCCTTGGGATCTAGGGCAAGAATATGGCTTGCTACTGTCGATGCCAAATCCTTTTTCGAGCGTATTTGACAACCACCAAGCATTGCCTTCCAAAATCCAACTCCTGGGTCAAAGGGGAGCTCCTTCAAGAACCTCTCAGACTCATCGAACCTCCCTGACCGAGACAACAAATCGACCATACAAGCATAATGCTCAGCTCGCAATATGTTAGGATCTTCCTCTTTCGCTAAATTGAAGTACTTGTACCCTTCATCGACAAGCCCGGCATGATTGCATCCAAATAGCAAACCAAGAAGGGTAACACTATTGGGCTTCACACCCATTACCCGCATTTTCTCATAGAATTCCAAGGCTTTCTCTCCTTTGCCATTCTGTGCAAATCCACATATTACAGAGTTCCAAGATACCACATTTCGTTCTCTGATCCGTTCAAAAACCGAAACAGTGTCTTCCAAGCTTCCACATTTAGAGTATAAGCTCACAAGTGCATTGCTCACAAAGACATCAAGCTTTGCCAGTGATTTTACAGCCAAGGCATGAAAACTTCTTCCAAGCCCAAGGGATGCTATATTAGAAGCTGCAGTTAGAACACAAGGAAAGGTCATTGGAGTTGGCCTAATGCCTTCTCTGCACATTTCCACGAATATATTCACAGACTCCTCGTTGCGCCCGATTTGGCTACAACCGCTAACAAATGCATTCCAAGAAACCACATTTTTCTCGGGCATTTGCCTAAAGAGGCGAAGTGCATCAACAAACTGCTCTTTCTTCAAGTACCCACTAACTAATGCAGTGTAGGAAACTACATTAGGTTCATCAGTATCGTCAAATGCGAGTTTAGCTTCTTCTATATTGCCCAATTTGGCATAGATGTCGACAAGAGAGCTACCAACAAATACATTGGAGTGAAGACCCATTTTGATTGTTAAGGAGTGGAGTTGCTTGCTGAGGTTGAGATTGCTAAGAGAAATCGCGGAGCGAAGAATTGTGCCAAAAGTGAATTGGTTGGGTCTGATACTGAAGAATGGTAAGCGAGAGAAGAGAGAGATAGCATCTCTATGGCGATTGCATCGAGTGAAGGAACCAATGAGGGAGGTTGCAGAGACTAAGTCCCAGTTTGGAATTTCATCGAACAGTTGGTGAGCAAATTGGAATTGAGAGGATTGGCAGTACAACTTGAGGAGAGTAACTGATTCTTCAACGAGAACTCCAGTTTTAAGGAACTGGGCATGGAGTTTTTGAGTAGTTAGGAAATTTTGGGAGGAAGAAATGAGAGTTTGATTTGGGTTTAAATTTCGGAGGGACTTTGAGAGTATGGACAACGTAGATTTCATGGGAAAAGGAAAATTGATCAACTTCTATTATAATTTAAGTAGGACCAAATATTAATTTACAGAGGGAAAATATCAGTATCTGTTAGAGGTCTTAATTTACAGAGGAAAAATATCAATTTGTCAATCATATTTTGAATATCTTGATAATATAAATGAATGTGTCTCGTTAGCAAGACACCAGCTAAGATAATGAAAAATTTTGAGACGAATCTCTGTTGCTTAAAATTTGGAACCTAAATCCATGAATTTACGGGGAATTCTATCCTTTCTATTTAATATATATTATTATTTTTTAATCTAAAAGTTCAAATTATTTTTTTAATTAAAAAAACTTCAAATTATTAGGCAAAACAATTCACAAAATATGGACCGGCAAAGGATACTCTACAAATCCCGAGTTCTTCTAGAAATCAGAAAGCAAAACCCTATAACTTTTTTTTTTGGTAATTTGAGGAGGAGATGGCGTGAGTGAGAACCCGAGCATGACTACTCTGTGGGCCGTGGGCTGGCCCAGTTTACTGAACTTGGTCACTGCAGACGAGTCGAACAGTAGGAGAGAGACTGTGAGATTCTCATATGGGTTTTGGGGAATTGGGTTTGGGCTAGTGAGTTAACGCAGGCCATAAACGGGCCAAAATCAAGACTATACAGCTTCTGATGCCCTTGTAGATCTTTGTGTCCAATGAATTGTTTCGTGATGGACTTTGTGGATTATAACGCCAGCGGGTTAGAGTCCAGAATGTTTGGTGAATTATAATCTATTTCTGTAGTACAGTATTTGACAAATGAATGGATTATATAATCTATCATTACTGTCAAAATGACCCACAAAGAAAAAAAAATATGAAGCTGTTGATGAGTAATTAAATAAAATACGGGATATTATGAAATCATAAGGTATATAATTATTTTTTACTTGATCAGACCTTATGAATCATAGTCCATCAAAAAATAACATGAGATACCCACATTATTTCTTGGTGAATTAAAATCCAAAATAATCCACTTGCCAAACATCCAACCACTTTTGTGCCTTATAATCCAGTTTGACCATTTGCCAAAAATATACAGGAGCACAAGTTTATTTTGAATTTGGATCCTCTCCACTACAAAAAAATAGTGAAAATATCACTACTTTTAATCTCAATCGTTGATTACTTAATAGACGGTTATGATACAATCTAAATCTAACAATTATCATACCCCCGTGTATTGCAACCATTCTTAATTTGCACTAAATAAAAAAAAATCACAGCCACCAACTAAATAATCAATGGTTGTGATTATGTAGTGGTCTCTCCACTACTTTTTAAATATTAGAGAAGATCCGAATCCGTTTATTTTTCTAATAAGAATCTGAAGAAAAACTTATTATTTATGAGTTTCGTCTTGACACATCAACTTTAAAAAAAAAAGGGAAAATTGTTTCCAGCCCCCAAAACAACCCAAAACATGCTCTGCCCCCCCAAGACCTTTTCAACGTTTCCCATCCTATGCAGGATATCGTGAGGAAGGCGAGATGAGTCCTGATGATTGTGCATCTCCCGGTGAGTCTGACTCACCGCACCAGGTAGAAAAGCCTGTAGAGACCGCCCATGTTGGGAGTCTGTCAATGAAGGACCCAGTTCGGTGATTCCAGGTACATCTTCAAGAGGTAACTTGTCTCTATTGGCCATAGTTTCCTTCCTCTTCCCTTATATCTTTTTATGTCAGATTTTTCGATTGATGACTTCGATGGGGAGGGCCTGCCTATGGACACTTCTATGTTCAGCTTCATGTATGACTCCCCTCAGATTGATGGCCAGCCACCTCAGGATATGTTTCCTGAGTCTGCACTCCCTCAGACTCCCGGGAACGGTTATTTTGAAGGTGCGTGCCTCTTCTCAAGCTAACTATAGGACTAGCCAATTCCTTGACTAATGCAACTATAATATGATGTTTCTGTTTTGTGCCTAACAGGGGCTTTTGTTGAGGCTGACCCTGTTGAGCCGGCTGTACGACCAACTCCACCAGTCGATGCAGCTACAGTCCTTACATCTCCACCACCCCCAGTGACTCGAGGGGGAGGAGGTATAATTTAATTAACTGAGCAAAGCCATTCATTTCCTTATTGAGGCTTTTGACGAATTTCTCTTCTTTGTGTAGGGCTTCCTTCTCAGCTTCATGTCCTCGTTAAGGAGTTGTTATCGGGGAATGACCCTGAGAAGATCATCATCAGCGTAGAAGTCCGCTCTTATTTCTCCTCCCTGACTGCTATAATTGGCAAACTCCTCCACGACGGACTTTCTCTTCGCCAATTTAAGCCCTACCTCGATTCCAAGATAAATTTGATTAGGGACATAGGATGTCCGGATCTGGCGACGGCTATGGTTGATGACCTTGATCGCTTAGAGCGTGAGCTTCAGATGTTTCATGAGCTCCGGGATACAGGTGCCTCTTCATTCGTTGCTGCCGAGTTGGATGCTCGCTTACAGACATGGCGCAGTACTCGGATGGTTGCCGAGCTCGAGATTCAGGTGCAGCGGGGCCGAATAGATCGAGTTGAGGCTGACCTTGCCACTAGATCATCTTCACTTGAGGAGCTTGATTCTCAGATAGATCAGCTCCGACGAGAACTCCGTGAGAAGGAAGACGCAAAGATGCAAAATCAGCAAGCACATGCTGCTTTATCTGATGAGCTGAAGTCCTTGAAGCAGACACTGGCTGAGACAGAGGAGGTTGCTGTGAGGACTTTAGCCGCGAACGAAGAGTCTGTCAGAGCTGAGTTGCAGGAGGAGCTTAGACGCTCTTATGATGAGAAGCTGTCTGAATTCAGTCAGCAGGTTCTTAGCCATGGGCTTGATGTATGATTTTATTTGCTGAAAACCTTGACATTTGATTCTCTTTAATGGAACTGATTTATCTTTATCTTTATTATGATTCCTCACTTCGTTTGAAATGATTGACCATAATACTCATGGAATTTTTGGCAAACCCCCAGCCTTCAACGGGTTTGATTAGCCTTTACCGACTACCGTTTGAGTCGGGCTAGCATGCGGATTGTCGGAATCCGTTCCGCATGTAACGTTGTGCTAAGGGAATGAACTCCCTTAGACTTCGTGCTATGATGTCGAATACATAGACTTCGCCATTGTTACGGGAATAGGCTACCCGGCGACACGTGTTAGGTGTTGACTTTAGGATTTTTGGCTAACCCCCAGCCTTCAACGGGTTTGATTAGCCTTTACCGACTACCGTTTGAGTCGGGCTAGCATGCGGATTGTCTAACTCCGTTCGCATGTAACGTTGTGCTAAGAGAATGAATTCTCTTAGACTTCGTGCTATGATGTCGAATACATAGACTTCGCCATTGTTACGGGAATAGGCTACCCGGCGACACGTGTTAGGTGTTGACTTTAGGATTTTTGGCTAACCCCCAGCCTTCAACGGGTTTGATTAGCCTTTACCGACTACCGTTTGAGTCGGGCTAGCATGCGGATTGTCTAAATCCGTTCCGCATGTAACGTTGTGCTAAAGGAATGAAATCCCTTAGACTTGATGCTACGACTTCGAATACGTAGACTTCGCCATTGTTACGGGAATAAGCTACCCGGCAACACGTGTTAGGTGTTGACTTTATCCCTACTTAGGTTTCGGGATAAAATACCCCAGACTGGTATTCTGGTGTCTTTTTCTACGGCGAAAGACTAAACCGGCGACGCGTGTTAGGCGTCGGCATATCCCTTCTTAGGATTCAGGATGACATTCCCCATGCGTGTAAGGCATGGATTTTGGTGTTATTAATAACAACCTGCCGCAATGTTGAATATGCGGACGAGTGTTCTTTTTAACGGTTAAGAACTAACCGGCAGCGCAGGTTAAGCGCAGACTTATCCTTGCTTAGGTTTCAGGATAAAATACCCCAGAATCAGACTCTGGTGTCTTTTTGTGCGGAAAAAGACTAAACCGGCAGCGCGTGTTAGGCGCAGACTTATCCCTGCTTAGGATTCGGGATAAACTTCCTAGGATGAATCCTAGATTGATAGATTCTTAGAAAAGGTTGGTGCGGGAAAGGAAGAATTTTATATTCTATTTCCCGGTCTTCTTTTAGGGTGAAGGCGAACCCAACAGACAAGGAAGGAAGAATTTTATATTCTATTCCCTGATTCTGGAAAGGAAGAATTTTATATTCTATTTCCAGCGAAGAAGAAACTAGAAGTGGGGTGTCCACTCCGAGAATCTGGAAAATTTAGATAAACTTGCCTTTTATAGGATGAGTTATCTAAACTGAAAATGGGTCCTTCGTTTATCGAAGTGGTATTTTCAACTCCGGTTATAACCATGAACAAGGTTTAACCAAAGAGAAAAAGGGAAGGAGTTCTTTCGTTTATCGAAAAGGGACTCCGAACTGAAAGTGGACCTCTTGCTCATGGAGAGAATCAAGAGGGCCAGAAAAAACATTTTTGGTGGACCCACTGTCAATTGAAATTGATCAGTGAGGGATTTTGGTGGTGACAATGATTTTGGGTTATCCTCTAGAATATTAAGTGTAATATTCTTCAAGGAACTTCCCGGTAAACGAGTTATCCTGAATGTACTAGGGATAGTACTTTTTCAGGAACTTCCCATTTATTGGCATTAATTGCCTGGCGCCCTCTTGAGTAATCAGGCGATATGCGCCATCAGACACTCCAGGCACCGTGGGTGGCATTGATGTACAGTACGATGGGGATGTCAATAAATCATTATTATGTGATGAAGCTAATAAGGAGAGCGAGGCCCCTCCAACAGGGAGGGCCTCTCCACAACCATTGTTTTCTGATATCCACAAGGAGAGTGAAGATGCTCCGCCAGGAGAATTACCTCCACCAGAGGCATCTGCTGTTGACAAGGCCCTTGAGGCAGAAATAAACGAGGGAGAGAAGGTGTCCCCGCCAGCGAAGGAGCTACTAACTTGTACAGGTTAGCTTGCTTTTGTACTATATGTTAGAGATTGGTTGTTATGTCTACGTATTGGTTGTTAAGCTTTTTATTGTTTATACTCTGAATATTATCAGAAACAGGCACTCAACGCGAGGGCACTGGAAGGGAAATAACGCCGGCGGTTGAAGTCCCTTCTGCAGGTGATGGGGAGACGCAAACTTGTATAGGTTAGCAACTTTTTCACCATGTGTTTAGGCATCAGTTGTTAGGTTTACTATGAAATTGTTAAGTTTAGATAGAAGGGGCTATGTTTTCTTAATATTTATACTTCGAATGGGTTGTTTGGAATCAGACACTCTGCGGGAGGACACTAGGATGGAAATAAAGCAATCAGAGAATGCCCCTCCACCAGCAGAAGAGACATCAACTGATGACGAAGATGCTCCTATTGTGTTTTCAAAGGTTTTGAATAAGAGAAAGAGGGGTGCAACGGGGGCACGCGGGAAGATGGCCGCTGTTGCACCCCCTAAACGGAAGAGATGCAAAAGGTCGGTGAAGCCTTCCAAGTGGGTAGTCACCCCTTACACTGAAGGGAAGAAGAAGAAAGAAAAAGACAACATAGGGGACAAGGCTATAATAGAAGTGGGTGGGGAGGAGGAAGCACAGGTGCAGGAAAACAATGCAGAGTTGGCTCCTGCTCGGCTACAAAGTGACCCCCACTCTATCTGGGAAAAACACATGAGTTCCCCTATGAGTTCAGAAGAAGAAATGTACAGAGATAAGCTGAACGAGGGGATTCCCTTTCCAGATGGCTTCATCATCAAGTTTTTGGGCGACAAGGACACATTTGTACATAACTATAAGGTGTCAGCAGACGTTGCCGCGCTACTGACGGAAGAGGAGCAAAAAGCTCTTAACCATTTTTGCATTTGTAGATGTAACAAGTAAGTATTTACCTCACATCTCAAGTATTTACGTTTGTTGTTTAGTTTGCGGGTTTGTTGTTATGGTTACGGGTTTTTTTGTTATGGTTATTGATTTGTTGTTTAGGTTAAGGGTTTTTTTGTTATAGTTATTGATTTGTTGTGCAGGTTATGTGGTAGTTGTTAAGGATACGTAT
Source organism: Asparagus officinalis (assembly GCF_001876935.1). Taxonomy (NCBI): domain Eukaryota; kingdom Viridiplantae; phylum Streptophyta; class Magnoliopsida; order Asparagales; family Asparagaceae; genus Asparagus; species Asparagus officinalis. Next base: position 2,710,788 of record NC_033795.1, on the reverse strand, counting down.
TTGATGTTAAGGTTACGTGTTTGTTGTTATGGTTACGGGTTTTTTTGTTATGGTTATTGATTTGTTGTTTAGGTTAAGGGTTTTTCGTTATAGTTTTTGATTTGTTCTTGCTGCTAATTGTTAGTTGCTAACTATTATTTTTGTTTTTTTCCCTGTTTGCAGTTTTATTAAAGTGTACGAGGGATCAGCAGGGTCTATTACCCGGCTTGAGATCCTCAATATATTACGCGGTGGGCGACTGGATGATTCAGTAAGATTTTCGATTGGTATTTATTCATTAGCATATTTAACAATACTATTATTAATTACTTGTTGCCAACTTATGATAGCTTGTTGATACGCTGCTTGATTTAGTTCGTGAAAATCAGAGAGCATCGTCCAGTATAAAATTCGGCGTAGTCCCTGTTTGGTTTAGTGTAAGTTTATGTCTGGCGTGGCGTACTCCTAACTATCAGCACATAATCTATGTTAAAAGGAACCTGATCGGGTTAATTCTTTATTGCAGCACCAGATACATGTGCTGAAACCAGATTACCAAGAGCTGCATGATATCTACATCAAACGCTTGGTCGATGAAGGGTGTACTAACCTCTTAGTTCCCATTGTCCAGGGCGATCATTGGCATCTTCTGGAGTTTGATGTCGAAAATGATATTGCCAGGCATTACGACTCCTTGAAGGAGAGATCTGGACATTGGGACCCTGTGCTCAATATCGTCAAAGCCTTCAACTACATTAAAGCTGGCTTCAATGAGAACCAATTGCGCAGCGTATTCGACCCAATCAAAGTTCCATGCGAGGAGCAAAAGGGATCGTAAGTTTGCCGGAACCCTTGTTGGTATTCATTGTTGGAAACTGGTTGTTAAGGTTACGAATTTGTTGTTATGTTTTGATTGAAAGCAACAATGGTCTCAATGCTTCCTTGTGGTTGTGTGCAGGTATGACTGTGGGATCTATGTCTACCAGTTCGTACAAGCGATTACCGAAGGTAGAGATGTCCTGCACGTCACGCCCGAAGAGCATAACACATGGGTGGTTCGTGCGAAGCTAGCAGCGTACTTACTGATTGAAGGCAGGAAGAGGAAAAAAGAGGTGGGAAAACTTGACGATGATGACGTTGAGATGTAGATTTTTTGTAAATGATATATTACATTTCTTTGGTGTTACTAACAATATACATGTAAATATTAAAAGGTAAATATAAACAATATAAGGTTGATCTGTGAATGATATATTACAATTCTTTGTTGTTAATAGCAATGTACAAGTAACTATTATAAGGTTGATATCAAGGGATAACATTAACAGCAAACCCATGAGTTCAACAACAAAACCGTAACCTCAACAACAAACAGCAAAGCTTAACAACATCGCAAGATTCTGCTAACTTGTGCTTCAAATGCAACCAAACTAAATTCGAAAAGATTTCTGCATTTGTCCGCCAATAGTTTACGATATGCTAGATCCCCAAGGGATAACATTAACAACAAATCCATGAGTTCAATAACAAAACCGTAAACTCATCAACAAACACAAAAGCTTAACAACACACTATATTAGCAGAAACATATTAATAGGTAGTTAATAGAGCGTATCATCATCAAGTTCAGCAAAACATTTGGTAATTTACAATAAAAGACAACCTAGGGGCCGACTGCTCCTCCCCCGCTCCCCTTGCTCGAAGCGCGATCGTGGTAGGAACCCCTATCGCGAGGAAGGGTAGACGGCCCAACACCTTGGGCCCGGAGAAATCGTTGCCAGAGCTCTTTCTCCACCGTCATTTGCCTGCCGTCCCAAGACACTTCAATCAATTCCGGGTCGGCGCGGGAAGGCTGCGGTTGCTGGCTTTGAGGTTGGTCAACGGACATGTCGTTGGGACCTTGCTCATTGTTTGCCTGCTGCTCACGGTCTCCACCCACAAGCTGAGTGACGACGAAACCTTCCATCAGACGACGGTCCATGGGAGAGGTGTAACGAAACCTAATCCTCTTAGGGATATCCGAATATTCCCTAATCTCTAGCAGCACCCTGCAGTCTCTGAAGTTTGTCTTCGTGGTGACGTCAGCGGAGCAGTACACGCATTGGCCGATGCCCTCGAACAGTGATTGGAGGAACTCCAACTCCCAGAGGTGGTAGGGGAGATTGAAGAGGCGGATCCACCTAAACATGGGGTACGGCAATGCTCTTAGCCTGAGGTCCTCCCGCCAAAGCCTGAATCTGCCCACGAAGGACCCAAGATTTACAGGACTGAGCTGGACGGCTTGATCTAGTAGCTCATCAGAGGGGAATTTAACCATGAACCTATTTATAGATACCAGCTTGATCTCATAGGTCCAATCCCAGACGTCGAAGCGATACCCTAGCATCTCTCTGAGCTCGTCCAAAGATGGCAGACCCACCTCAATAGTGAGGAGAGCGAATGAGCTAAGCTCCTGAATGTTGCGGGCGACGTTATCTGGAACGGGGAGAAATCGTGGGTCCCTGTTTGCTACAAGACCATGAGGACAATCCCGGGAGATATGCCCCGAGCCATGGCAATGTATACACGCGCTATCATCGTGAGACATGATCCTTCTGGTTTCGAAACGAAGGTCGTGTAGTTGTTAATGGGGCTGGGATGGGGAGAAAATGGCGGTGATGTGAAGATTGATGGCTTCGTCGAAAGGTCTTGTCATGGATACAGGGGAAGGGATGAGGGTTAATTAAAGCGTGGTGGCTGGGAATAACGAGGAGACAGATGATAATACTGGCTGTCTTGGAAACATAATCTACTATGGAAGCATTTAATACAGCTAGAAACCCACTAACTGCTTTAGAGATCAACCTTAGCAACCAACCCATAACCTTAACAATAGGGCGCTAACCTTAGCAACCAATCCATAAGCATGACAACCAGCACATAACCTTGACAGCCAGTCCATGATCTTTCATAACAAAACCATAACATCAACAATACGACCCCGTGATCTTCTTAATCCATAAGCCTAACAACAGAGAGCTAAGCATTACAACAAGGAGCTAATGTTAGCTACCATTCCATAAGTTTAACAACAGAAATCTAACCTTAACAACCAATACATAAGCTTGACAACAGAGCACTAACCTTAACAACAGGACTCTAACCTTAGCAACCAACCCATAACCTTAACAATAGGGCGCTAACCTTAGCAACCAATCCATAAGCATGACAACCAGCACATAACCTTGACAGCCAGTCCATGATCTTTAATAACAAAACCATAACATCACCAGAGAGCTAAGCGTTACAACAAGGAGCTAATGTTAGCTACCATTCCATAAGTTTAACAACAGAAATCTAACCTTAACAACCAATACATAAGCTTGACAACAGAGCACTAACCTTAACAACAGGACTCTAACCTTAGCAACCAACCCATAACCTTAACAATAGGGCGCTAACCTTAGCAACCAATCCATAAGCATGACAACCAGCACATAACCTTGACAGCCAGTCCATGATCTTTAATAACAAAACCATAACATCAACAATACGACGACCCCGTGATCTTCTTAATCCATAAGCCTAACAACAGAGAGCTAAGCATTACAACAAGGAGCTAATGTTAGCTACCATTCCATAAGTTTAACAACAGAAATCTAACCTTAACAACCAATACATAAGCTTGACAACAGAGCACTAACCTTAACAACAGGACTCTAACCTTAGCAACCAACCCATAACCTTAACAATAGGGCGCTAACCTTAGCAACCAATCCATAAGCATGACAACCAGCACATAACCTTGACAGCCAGTCCATGATCTTTCATAACAAAACCATAACATCAACAATACGACCCCGTGATCTTCTTAATCCATAAGCCTAACAACAGAGAGCTAAGCATTACAACAAGGAGCTAATGTTAGCTACCATTCCATAAGTTTAACAACAGAAATCTAACCTTAACAACCAATACATAAGCTTGACAACAGAGCACTAACCTTAACAACAGGACTCTAACCTTAGCAACCAACCCATAACCTTAACAATAGGGCGCTAACCTTAGCAACCAATCCATAAGCATGACAACCAGCACATAACCTTGACAGCCAGTCCATGATCTTTCATAACAAAACCATAACATCAACAATACGACCCCGTGATCTTCTTAATCCATAAGCCTAACAACAGAGAGCTAAGCATTACAACAAGGAGCTAATGTTAGCTACCATTCCATAAGTTTAACAACAGAAATCTAACCTTAACAACCAATACATAAGCTTGACAACAGAGCACTAACCTTAACAACAGGACTCTAACCTTAGCAACCAACCCATAACCTTAACAATAGGGCGCTAACCTTAGCAACCAATCCATAAGCATGACAACCAGCACATAACCTTGACAGCCAGTCCATGATCTTTCATAACAAAACCATAACATCAACAATACGACCCCGTGATCTTCTTAATCCATAAGCCTAACAACAGAGAGCTAAGCATTACAACAAGGAGCTAATGTTAGCTACCATTCCATAAGTTTAACAACAGAAATCTAACCTTAACAACCAATACATAAGCTTGACAACAGAGCACTAACCTTAACAACAGGACTCTAACCTTAGCAACCAACCCATAACCTTAACAATAGGGCGCTAACCTTAGCAACCAATCCATAAGCATGACAACCAGCACATAACCTTGACAGCCAGTCCATGATCTTTCATAACAAAACCATAACATCAACAATACGACCCCGTGATCTTCTTAATCCATAAGCCTAACAACAGAGAGCTAAGCATTACAACAAGGAGCTAATGTTAGCTACCATTCCATAAGTTTAACAACAGAAATCTAACCTTAACAACCAATACATAAGCTTGACAACAGAGCACTAACCTTAACAACAGGACTCTAACCTTAGCAACCAACCCATAACCTTAACAATAGGGCGCTAACCTTAGCAACCAATCCATAAGCATGACAACCAGCACATAACCTTGACAGCCAGTCCATGATCTTTCATAACAAAACCATAACATCAACAATACGACCCCGTGATCTTCTTAATCCATAAGCCTAACAACAGAGAGCTAAGCATTACAACAAGGAGCTAATGTTAGCTACCATTCCATAAGTTTAACAACAGAAATCTAACCTTAACAACCAATACATAAGCTTGACAACAGAGCACTAACCTTAACAACAGGACTCTAACCTTAGCAACCAACCCATAACCTTAACAATAGGGCGCTAACCTTAGCAACCAATCCATAAGCATGACAACCAGCACATAACCTTGACAGCCAGTCCATGATCTTTCATAACAAAACCATAACATCAACAATACGACCCCGTGATCTTCTTAATCCATAAGCCTAACAACAGAGAGCTAAGCATTACAACAAGGAGCTAATGTTAGCTACCATTCCATAAGTTTAACAACAGAAATCTAACCTTAACAACCAATACATAAGCTTGACAACAGAGCACTAACCTTAACAACAGGACTCTAACCTTAGCAACCAACCCATAACCTTAACAATAGGGCGCTAACCTTAGCAACCAATCCATAAGCATGACAACCAGCACATAACCTTGACAGCCAGTCCATGATCTTTCATAACAAAACCATAACATCAACAATACGACCCCGTGATCTTCTTAATCCATAAGCCTAACAACAGAGAGCTAAGCATTACAACAAGGAGCTAATGTTAGCTACCATTCCATAAGTTTAACAACAGAAATCTAACCTTAACAACCAATACATAAGCTTGACAACAGAGCACTAACCTTAACAACAGGACTCTAACCTTAGCAACCAACCCATAACCTTAACAATAGGGCGCTAACCTTAGCAACCAATCCATAAGCATGACAACCAGCACATAACCTTGACAGCCAGTCCATGATCTTTCATAACAAAACCATAACATCAACAATACGACCCCGTGATCTTCTTAATCCATAAGCCTAACAACAGAGAGCTAAGCATTACAACAAGGAGCTAATGTTAGCTACCATTCCATAAGTTTAACAACAGAAATCTAACCTTAACAACCAATACATAAGCTTGACAACAGAGCACTAACCTTAACAACAGGACTCTAACCTTAGCAACCAACCCATAACCTTAACAATAGGGCGCTAACCTTAGCAACCAATCCATAAGCATGACAACCAGCACATAACCTTGACAGCCAGTCCATGATCTTTCATAACAAAACCATAACATCAACAATACGACCCCGTGATCTTCTTAATCCATAAGCCTAACAACAGAGAGCTAAGCATTACAACAAGGAGCTAATGTTAGCTACCATTCCATAAGTTTAACAACAGAAATTTTCCGGCGTAGTCTGCGTGTTCTGCGAAGTTGAGGATTCCGCAGCGGATGTGGCATACAAATTCGCGTCTGTAAATCCATTACGCCGACAATACTCGAACATCAAATTTAAGTCGTCGTCATTGTCAATTGAAATGCTGAATTTCTTTTCCCTTTCGCATATGAACTTCAGTGAAAGAGATTGCATTGGTATTTTAAGCCTTTCCGCCACTCGATATTTCAAGCTGATTATTTATGTATTCTCTTTGATAACGACGAATACACCGTCACCACCTTTGTTGCTTTTTGCCTTCGTTACTACGCATAGAAGAGATCCATCCGCCATTTTATTACAGTGAGTAGTTGAAGAATCGAAGAGGATTTTATTGAGGGGAATTAAGTGGAAGGAACAAATTAGTTGGGGTAATAGAATGGGGAGGAACTCAGATAATTTTGGAGGGAAATGGGAATTTTCCCCCCCAAAAAAGTCATTCATATCACCATTTAATGCCTACAGTCGAAACGATGGGTTTCCGTCGTGAGAGGGCGACGAACACATGCTGCGAAGGGTATTTTGGGCATTTCGAGCGGTGTTTAAACGGAAGGTGGCCTGGGGATTCGTTTTGGGGGCTGGAAGAAAATCGGGGGCGGTTTTAGGGGTAAAAGGCACGTTGAAAAGGTCTTGGGGGGGCAGAGCACGTTCTGTGTTGTTTTGGGGGCTGGAAGCAATTTTCCCAAAAAAAATTAAGAAGGGGAGAAATCTCAAGATAGAAGATTTCAAGATATTTTACCAAGTCTTCAACTCTCAAGTAGGATCCTAAGTTTTTACAAGAAGAGAAGCATTCAGAGGCACTTTGTCCACTCATCCATAAACAACCCTTAAACCCCCTTAACAATCGTCCACTTGTCCGATTCTTCAGCCATTTACGAAACTGTATATAGCACTTCGCTACTAATCACAAAAACAACTGATCAAAGTCTCTAGCATCCAACTTCTTCTTCACTCTCCACAGCAACAAAAAAAAAAAAATGCCCAT
>NC_033795.1:2672522-2703454 GCF_001876935.1 Asparagus officinalis | reverse complement strand
CCCATCACCGAGATTGCAATCGGAGAGCCCGGTGAAGCCAGCCACCCCGCCGCGCTCAGGGCCTCCCTCGCTGAGTTCATCTCCACCCTCATCTTCATCTTCGCCGGCCAAGGATCCACATTGGCCTTCGGTAGGATCCTAAATCTTTTTACTTTTTTTTTTTTTTCATTTTGTCGAACTCTCTTCTGTCTGAATGCACCTTGCTCTGTATACAGTTAAGATTGCAGATGGCAGCCCAATGACTCCCTCTGGCCTAGTAGCATCGGCCTTGGCGCACGCATTCGCGTTGTTTGTCGCGGTCTCTGTCGGGGCTAACATATCAGGAGGCCACGTCAATCCTGCAGTGACGTTCGGCGCATTCATCTGTGGTAATATAACGTTGTTGCGCGCGATAATGTACTGGATCGCGCAGTTGCTGGGATGGGATCGGTGGTCGCCTGCCTCCTTCTCAAGTCTGCAACCGGCGGGATGGTAAATTTCACAAGCTTTTTATGATGCACAGTCCATATCTCAAAACGATAGGGATTTTGATTTGAGAAATTCTGTTTTCCTCCTATTCTTGATGAACATTGACTGGCGTGGATATGAATTTCCCTTGCGGAACCGTAGCCATCTTCATTAGTATATTCATCGCGTACCAATATGATAAATATTATATATCATCCATCTGCAGACCTGATAATGTATATTTGTTCAATGCAGGAGATCGAAGCATTGTCGCTTGCAACGGATCTCAGCAACAAGAACGGTCTCGTGTTCGAGATGGTCATGACCTTCGGCCTCGTCTATACCGTTTATGCCACCGCTGTCGACCCGAAGAAGGGGAACCTTGGAGTAATCGCCCCAATGGCAATCGGTTTCATTGTTGGAGCCAACATTTTGGTGGGCGGAGCTTTCAGTGGGGCGTCCATGAATCCGGCGGTGGCATTTGGGCCTGCGGTGGTGAGCTGGGACTGGACAGACCATTGGATTTTCTGGGCTGGCCCCATGCTCGGCGCTGCATCTGGTATATGATACGTTCTTCATTAGCAATGAAGGACGAGACCGCCTTCCGTAGATCAGATGAGTTTAGATTTTCATCTCAGTGTTTGCAATGGATATAGAGGTAGCAGGGGAGAATAATGTAGGCATGGCATCTTAAATGTATTAGTTTTCAACCATTTTTTTTTAAATGTTCTTCTTTCAGACAGTACAGCAAGCATAAAAAGCAATAATTGATCTAATGAACTATATAATTAATGATAGAACAATAAGTAACACTACTTGTTTTAACAAACAATTAGATAGACAAAAAGGCATCTTATTAAGAATTTACTTTTCATATAGTTACATAGCCAAATTTCTAGGCAGTGCACCTCTCTGAGCTTTAGGAGCCAATATTGAAACAAGGCAGATAAACTCTGATTAAGTGAATCATAGTTCTCTAACATTGTATGCCACTTACTTGAGCCATGAAGATTCTGCAAGCTCTTTCGCCATTACGCAACAAGGCGAACTCTAAATTTTCTTCTTTTTTTGATGATTTTTCAGCTTTGATCGTCGTTGTTTGAATAAATGCAAGTAGAGTTTTGACCATAGAATCGGGTAGAACACCAGCACAATCTAAAACATACCAATAAGCATAAGAATTTTTCCAAGGAACAAGTCAATAAACAAGTGAAATATGCAAAAGAGATCTTAACATACCATGACAAAAGAGTAATAGCTGAATGGGAGCTTATCAAAAACTTTGGAGTAAAGATTTCTATCCTTTATAAATGGTAGTGCTTGATACATCAACCACACTGCAAAACTCAATAATTCAGAGAAATTTAATAATTTCAGAGAGAAGACTACCTTATCAAACTTTGTAAGCAAGCCAAAAATGGTGAAAATATGTATATAACACTGGTGTCATCTACACTCACTTTCTCCAGGAGCAACACCAATGGGATACAAGGGAATAAACAGAGTGTACCTGAGGAGGAAAAAAAGAAAAGCCTAAACAAGTCATATAAAAAAGGGAATATGTATTATGACAAAACAATTAGGTGATATATTCATAACATGTGCATGCAGCAATTTCCACAAATCTGCATATGTTATATCATAGATCAAAATAGGCAGCTATGTTGGATATGTAGGACTAAGCCTTATCATAGGTATCAGTAGTGAGGACAACAACATCTACCTCTATGTTTCCATTACTCAAGAGATCATAAATGACATAGACAACATATGATGTCAAAATTTCAATAAATTCATCATGAGTAAACAGAGCTAATTGTTTGTTAAAACTCAGTCCTACCACAAATATATGGCATTTATCAGGTGTTGGGGACTAAACAATTCCCGATTTTAGCATGACACACTTAAAAATTAACGTAAAGAAGAATGCTGGAATTAAAATTTGACTTAAGAGACCTGCATCATGATTGCTTCCTTGTCTTCTATATTTCATCAATAAGATTTTTGTAGTTATTCATCTCCCGTTCCAATGGTCCAGACCAAAGTTTATCTTAAATTAAATTAAGTCCATATAACCATTAAACCAAAACTCTCAAGTTATGGTGAGAGTTGAGGTTTATACTTTTATATTCTAACATATGCCCTGCAGGTTGAGTGTCCTTTTAATGGGCCGGAACCTGGACTCACGCAGCGGTGTAAATATGTAATATATCCGCTTTAAATTCAGGGCCGGTGAGATTTGAACCTAGGCTGCTCTAATACATTACACGGACACTCCGAAGTTATGATGAGAATTGAGGTTTATGTTTTTATATTGTAACAGTTTAAACCCCTCTTACTAATGATTTATATTTACTTGCTGGGTTTAGACATGAGCTATTGTTGCACATACTCAATCATCTTTATTTTCTCTAGCTTAGTATACATTGGACCCATAGTGAAGCTTTCATCCATGACCTTCCCCATTAAATCATTTCAACTACTTACATTATTGTCATCCACGCATCGTAACACACAATAAAGCATAGACTAACAACTTGTTTATTACGCGCTCACTCTAATTTCTTTGAGTAAGGACCAAATTCCTTTACAATTCACCAGATTAATACTCGGAGCTACTATCAAGTTCTTGCAAAAATATATTCCCATTTCACTTCTAGCACATGGGTTCACTCAACTGCATAAAGGAACTTGTAGGCTAACAAATGAAGGTCTCTACTTGAGAGCAGGTATAAAAAATCAAACATGTTTATGCATGTAAAAAAAGATGGTTTCCCCCCTATTTTCCCCTCTTGCCATACCTGAAGTAGGTGAGCCAAGATGGACAAATTCCTATGCAACTTGTAGCATAATGAGAATACCTTACAACCTGTATTTAAAAAAAAAGGAGAGGATAGCAGTCAAACCATTGACAAAAAAAACCCAACTAGAGAGACAAAAAAATAAATGGAGAAAGAGGCAACATGAAAGGTTAGTTTAAATTTAATATTGAATATGAAATTGATTGTGCGTGACATTGCAACCCAGTGTTATGCCCTCTTGCAATCCTGAACGAGAATGATATGGGATTTGACACATTCATGCCAAATAAAAGAAATATGGTCAAGGAAAATAAAAGAAATAGAAAAAGAAAAAGAAAGAAATGAGATAATTGTTGGATTTAATCTAATAAATCTATTTGTGGGCACATATGATTAATCAATGTGTATTGCTATCTTTCAGGATAACCCACTAAAGTGATCAATTAAGTTGGGTTAATTTGGTATTTAAATAAGTCATGGGGTTATATGTGCAGATACCAGGTTGTAATTGTAATTTATTGAGGGGCTAAATTACAAAAGTACAACATCTATAAATAAGGGGTTATGGTCCCTAACCTAGGGTTACATTCTCTAATTCTCTACACCTCCATCTAGCTAGAGAAATTCGGCTAAAAGAGAAAACCCTAAGGTTAGAAGATCCAAAACCCAAAATCAAGATCAAGCAATGGATTCAGGTATAAGCTTCCGCTCTTTTAGATCCTTGTTAATCTCTTTGAATTAATCATGGCTATATGGTTTTAGATCTCAAGTTTTTATGATGTAGATCTAACAAGTGGTATCAGAGCCACCTTGATTAATTCTTAGGGATTTAAGTTTTATTGGGTTTTTTGAACTTAAATCTCTGGTTAAAGATTTAATTTTTTGGGTTCGGATGAACAGTAAAATTTTTGGGTTCGGATGAACAGTAAAATTTTACTGTTCATCAGAACCCAAAAAATTGAATCTTTAACTGCAGTAATGTATTCCAATAACAACAGGAGCTCAACTAAGTCAAAACATATTGACATTAAGTTCCTGGTTGTGAAAGAAAGGGTACAGAGTGGACAGATATCCATAGAGCACATTGGGACAAACTCCATGTTAGCTGATCCTCTTACTAAGGGATTGCCACCTAAGGTCTTTCATGAGCATACTGCTCATATGGGTGTGGTATTATTTGAGGATATTATGTTTTAGTGGGAGTTTGTAATTGTGGTGCTTTATGTTTGGTTGTATTGTCTGATCAGAATAAAGTATTCAGTTAAGACACTCTGTTACATTATGTTTGGTTTTGACCTCACTAAGGAGGACCAGTTGAAAATAGACATGTACTGATCACATTGCATGTAATTTTCATGCTGCACATCCATGATTGATCTATGTCGTTTGATTGTATTGGTATATGTGACCATTGATGGGTCGAGTCACGATAAATGTGACGAAGGCCGCTTTGATCCTATATTGATATAGTCAATGGACGAGATTGTTCGGAAATACCTTTTCAGTGATAGCAATTTTGAGCTCATAAGGTTATACACAATTTAAGGAATCATATGGTGCCCAAGTGGGAGATTGTTGGATTTAATCTAATAAATCTATTTGTGGGCACATATGATTAATCAATGTGTATTGCTATCTTTCAGGATAACCCACTAAAGTGATCAATTAAGTTGGGTTAATGGGTATTTAAATATAATCATGGGGTTATATGTGCAGATACCAGGTTGTAATTGTGATTTATTGAGGGGCTAAATTACAAAAGTACAACATCTATAAATAAGGGGTTATGGTCCCTAACCTAGGGTTACATTCTCTAATTCTCTACACCCCCATCTAGCTAGAGAAATTCGGATTTAGAGAAACCCTAAGGTTAGAACGGCGGTTTCAGTTTGAAACCCTAAGGGTTCATGGCGAAAATTAAGGAGGTGGTTACCTCAAACGAACCTCGCGTTCGTTCAATTTTAACCGAGCTTCGCGCTCAACGAACCTCGCGTTCGTTCTAAGGTGAACCTCGCGTTCAACTATGGTGAGCGTCAAGCTCAATTTCAATGAACCTCGCGTTCGTTCTAAGGTGAACCTCGCGTTCAACTAAGGTGAGCGTCAAGCTCAATTTCAACGAACCTCGCGTTCGTTCTAAGGTGAACCTCGCGTTCAACTCAGGTGAGCGTCAAACTCAATTTTTAACGAACCTCGCGTTCGTTCTCAAGTCGAACCTCACGTTCGTGCTTCTGACGAACCTCGCGTTCGTGCTTCAGACGAACCTCGCGTTCGTACTTCAGACGAACCTCGCGTTCGTACTTCAGACGAACCTCGCGGTCGTGCTTCAGTCGAGCCTCGAAACGAACCTCGCGTTCGTTCCCAAGTTGAACCTCGCGTTCGTTCATTTTCAAACGAACCTCGCGTTCGTGCTTAAGTGAGTCTCGTACTCAATACAGTCGAACCTCGCGTTCGAAGTTAAGGGAACTTCGTGTTCATTATGGTTAAGCCTCGGCTTTTCATGGGTCCACTTTGGTATACTTAATTTATTCAATTAAGTTATGGGCCCTAATTAAGCTGTGAGACCCCAATTAAATTTTTGGAAATTCAGTTGATTTAAATTAAAATTTTTTAATTTAAATCTAATTCGGTTTTTAATCAATTATTTAATTCAAATATTATGACACTAAGGTATTAAGGTTGTCTCTCACTCTAATTGATTAATTGAAACAAGAAGTTGCCAAAGTAACCTCTCTTGTGTAGATTGTTCATGAGGAATGTGAGATGTTTGTGTGTATGCTTTCGTGTAAATATTTAATCGGCCCAAAGGAAGGTTAATATTTATTTAGACTGTATACACATCTGCGATGATAAGCGTGTGACAATTATAAGGTTTACATGTGAATAATGAATCGATCCAAAGATAGTTTCATTATTTGACATGAGTTATTGTCAATGTTTGATCATTGCAACAAGGTATCACTTACAAGTTAATATTACTGTCCAAAGACTTGATATTAATGTTGTGCCGGTATCTTGGATGGGGATTGTCATTATTTGAATTTTATTGATTATGGTTATTGATGTGAGCATTCTTTTGTTTTATTTCAGCTAATGCATCTGCTGCAACAATTTCTGCTAACATCAACTCAATTCCCATGCTAAATGGGACAAACTTCAAGGTTTGGAAAGAGAACATATTAATTGTTCTTGGCTGCATGGATCTTGACTATGCATTAAGAACTGAACAACCCCAACCTCTCAATGCGGATAGCACTCCTGATGCAAAGAAGGAGCATGAGAAGTGGGAGCGTTCAAATCGCATGAGTCTTATGATCATTAAGCGCGGCGTTCCGGAAGCCTTCAGGGGCATAGAATCCGAAGGGATTACTAAGGCTAAAGATTTCCTTGCCGAAATTGAGAAGCGTTTTGCGAAAAACGATAAGGTAGAAACAAGCACGCTTTTAGCTCGCTTGATTTCAATGAAGTATAAGGGCAAAGGAAATATCAGGGAGTACATTATGGAAATGTCTCATATTGCTTCAAAGCTTAAGGCACTTAAACTCGATCTTTGTGACGAGTTATTAGTGCATCTGGTTTTGTTGTCTCTTCCTGCACAGTTTAACCAATTTAAGGTCAGTTATAACTGTCAAAAGGAGAAATGGACTCTAAATGAGCTCATTTCATACTGTGTGCAAGAAGAAGACAGGTTGAAGCAAGATAAGACAGAAAGTGCTCATTTGGCCTATGCCTCTAAGGATAAGGGCAAGAAAAGGAAGAATGATAAGGAAGCTGCTAAGGGTCCAGTTGAGAAGAAACAACATAAGGATAATCAGGGTTGTTTCTTCTGTAAGAAGCCTGGACATGTAAAGAAGGACTGTACAAAATATCACGCCTGGCGTGATAATAAGGGTACGTTCCTTGCTTTGGTCTGTTCTGAGGTTAATTTAGCTTCAGTACCTAGAAACACTTGGTGGTTAGACTCTGGTGCTACTACTCACATAAGTGTTTCTATGCAGGGTTGCCTGAGCTACCGAAAGCCAAGTGATGTTGAAAGACACATCTTTGTGGGCGACGGACAATCGGTAGATGTGGAAGCAATTGGGCACTTTAGGTTGTTGTTAGGAACTGGTTATTATTTGGATTTAAAAGATACTTTTGTAGTACCGTCTTTTAGACGGAATTTGGTTTCTGTTTCTGTATTGGACAAATCAGGTTATTCTTGTTCATTTGGAAACAGTCAATTCAGTTTATCTTTTAATTCAAATGTTGTGGGAACCGGTTACTTGAGTATTTATGACAACCTATATTTGCTTGATACAATTGCTTCTTACAATGAATCCTTGCATGTGGAATCACGTGGTACTAAGCGTAAATTAAATAAGGAAAATTCGGCGACATTATGGCATAAGCGCTTAGGTCATATCTCAAAAGGTAGAATTGAGCGTCTTGTGTCTGATGGCATTTTGGATTCCCTTGATTTTTCGGACTTCGACGTATGTGTTGAATGTATCAAGGGAAAACAGACCAAAGTGAAAAGATTAGGTGCCAACAGATCTTCGGATGTCTTAGAATTGATACATACGGATATTTGTGGGCCATTCCCTACGGAATCCTGGAATGGTCAACAATATTTTATATCATTCATAGACGATTACTCACGTTATGGGCACCTATATCTTATTCATGAAAAATCTGAGTCTCTGGACATGTTCAAAGCCTATAAAGCTGAAGTTGAGAATCAACTCAACAGAAGAATTAAAACCGTCAGATCTGATCGTGGTGGTGAGTACTACGGTAGATATGATGGTTCAGGTGAACAACGTCCAGGACCATTTGCTAGATACCTAGAGGAATACGGTATCGTCCCACAGTACACCATGCCGGGTTCACCTAGCATGAATGGTGTAGCTGAAAGACGAAACAGGACTCTTAAGGATATGGTAAGAAGTATGATTGCTCATTCTTCTTTACCAGAGTCACTCTGGGGAGAAGCACTTAAGACAGCAGCTTACATTCTGAATAGAGTACCAAGTAAAGCAGTTGCTAAAACACCTTATGAGCTTTGGACTGGTCGAAAGCCCAGTTTAAAGCATTTACATATTTGGGGATGTCCAGCTGAGGCAAGGCCTTATAGGCCAAATGAAAAGAAATTGGACTCCAAAACAGTTAGCAGCTACTTTATTGGATACTCTGAACGCTCTAGGGGCTTTAAGTTTTATGATCCCACTATAAGGAACATTTTTGAGACGGGAACAGCAACATTCTTTGAGGATGTTGAGTTTGGGGGGAGAAATAAGGTTAGAGACATTAGTTTTGAGGAGGAATTGGCTTCAGATCCAATCCATACAGTTACTTTTGACAATATTCAGGTTCCTATACCTGTTGTTGCTCAAGAAGTAAATCCGGAACCTCAAGATGATAATGTTGAACAACTCCCTGTTCCAGAAGAACAAACTCAACAACCTCAAGAACCAGTGCCATTAAGGAGATCCACGAGAGAAAGGAGAAATGCTATTCCGGATGATTATATTGTATTTCTCCAAGAACATGAGGAAAGTAGTGGAATGTTAGAAGATGATCCAATCAACTTCTCTCAGGCCATGAAAAGTTCTAACTCTCAACAGTGGATTGATGCCATGAATGAAGAGTACAAGTCTATGCAAGACAATAAGGTTTGGGAACTTGTCCCATTACCAGAAGGTGCAAAACCAATTGGTTGTAAATGGATTTTTAAAACCAAGCGGGATGCAAACGGTAATGTGGAGAGGTATAAGGCACGTCTTGTGGCTAAAGGCTATACTCAAAAGGAAGGCATTGATTATACAGAGACTTTCTCTCCGGTTTCATCGAAAGACTCTTTCAGAATAATCATGGCACTTGTTGCTCATTATGATCTTGAGTTACATCAGATGGATGTTAAGACTGCATTTCTCAATGGAGACATTGATGAGATGATCTATATGGTGCAACCAGAAAACTTTGTGTCGGGAGACCCAAAGAATATGGTCTGCAAATTAAGGAAATCCATCTATGGACTCAAGCAAGCTCCTCGTCAATGGTATCATAAGTTTCAACAAATAGTTATCTCGTTCGGTTTTGAGATGAACATTGTTGATGACTGTGTATATCACAAGTTCAGTGGGAGTAAGTATATTTTTCTGGTTCTGTATGTGGATGACATCTTGCTTGCCACTAATGATATAGGCATGTTGCACGAAACCAAGAGATTTCTATCAAAGAATTTTGAGATGAAAGATCTTGGGGACGCCTCTTTTATATTAGGGATCCAGATACATCGAGATCGCTCTCGGGGTATTCTTGGATTATCACAAAAGAGCTATATCGATAAGGTACTTAAAAGGTTTGGCATGCAAGATTGCAGACCAGGTGACACCCCTGTTGCTAAAGGAGACAAGTTTAGTCTCAATCAGTGCCCTAAAGGTAACCTTGAAATTCAGGAAATGCAGAAGATTCCTTATGCTTCGGCTGTAGGAAGTCTAATGTATGCTCAGGTATGTACGCGTCCGGATATTGCGTACATTGTTGGGATGTTAGGCAGATACTTAAGCAACCCTGGTATGGATCATTGGATAGCAGTCAAAAGGGTTATGAGGTATCTTCAGAAAACAAAAGATTACATGCTCACATACAGAAAATCAGAGAAATTAGAGGTCATTGGGTATTCGGACTCTGATTTTGCTGGATGCCAAGATAGCAGGAAGTCTACATCAGGCTACATTTATATGTTAGCAGGAGGAGCTATATCATGGAAAAGTGTCAAACAAACACTAGTAGCTTCCTCCACTATGGCAGCAGAATTTGTAGCTTGCTATGAGGCATCCAATCAGGGAATATGGCTGCGAAATTTTGTCACGGGACTGCGCATTTTGGAAAATGTTGAAAGACCACTAAGGCTATATTGTGACAATAAATCTGCAGTAATGTATTCCAATAACAACAGGAGCTCAACTAAGTCAAAACATATTGACATTAAGTTCCTGGTTGTGAAAGAAAGGGTACAGAGTGGACAGATATCCATAGAGCACATTGGGACAAACTCCATGATAGCTGATCCTCTTACTAAGGGATTGCCACCTAAGGTCTTTCATGAGCATACTGCTCATATGGGTGTGGTATTATTTGAGGATATTATGTTTTAGTGGGAGTTTGTATTTGTGGTGCTTTATGTTTGGTTGTATTGTCTGATCAGAATAAAGTATTCAGTTAAGACACTCTGTTACATTATGTTTGGTTTTGACCTCACTAAGGAGGACCAGTTGAAAATAGACATGTACTGATCACATTGCATGTAATTTTCATGCTGCACATCCATGATTGATCTATGTCGTTTGATTGTATTGGTATATGTGATCATTGATGGGTCGAGTCACGATAAATGTGACGAAGGCCGCTTTGATCCTATATTGATATAGTCAATGGACGAGATTGTTCGAAAATACCTTTTCAGTGATAGCAATTTTTGAGCTCATAAGGTTATACACAATTTAAGGAATCATATGGTGCCCAAGTGGGAGATTGTTGGATTTAATCTAATAAATCTATTTGTGGGCACATATGATTAATCAATGTGTATTGCTATCTTTCAGGATAACCCACTAAAGTGATCAATTAAGTTGGGTTAATTTGGTATTTAAATAAGTCATGGGGTTATATGTGCAGATACCAGGTTGTAATTGTAATTTATTAAGAGGCTAAATTACAAAAGTACAACATCTATAAATAAGGGGTTATGGTCCCTAACCTAGGGTTACATTCTCTAATTCTCTACACCCCCATCTAGCTAGAGAAATTCGGCTAAAAGAGAAAACCCTAAGGTTAGAAGATCCAAAACCCAAAATCAAGATCAAGCAATGGATTCAGGTATAAGCTTCCGCTCTTTTAGATCCTTGTTAATCTCTTTGAATTAATCATGGCTATATGGTTTTAGATCTCAAGTTTTTATGATGTAGATCTAACAATAATATATTGGATGTGTTACAAAAATTTATGCAGGCTTTAAGTAAGCATAAAATCGTCAAATTTTGAACATTATCTTGACTTTTTACAAGATATATGATCTCATTCCGTGGAGCAGGTGATGAGAGGGTAGAATTAAGTAAAGCATGTTATTTTAATATTATGCACCGTATAAGTATGAAAATAGGGAGATGCCTCCAAATAAATTTATAGATGAAAAATCGAATATATAGTGACTCTTAAAACACTTGGATAAAGTTAAATACATGGATAAGCACAATGAGAGGTATACCAACTGGAATAGACCCATCATATTAAACATCACATTGATCTAAGTTCACGAAAACCATTTCGGTCATACAGAGTTATCGACAAGAATCACCTCATCATCCCTATCAATAAACTCAGGCTCAGGTCTCTTTCTCCAAAATAGTTTTTCAATTAGCAAAGCCTTACACGTGACGATAATTAGTCCTCAATGGGGGAAAAACATGATAAGAATGCAACACACCTCAGATATGCTCCAGGACATAAAGGTTATGAAAACTGACGGGAGTTCTTGCACCTGCATGACCAATTTTTCTCTAACATAAGCAAGCTGGTAAATTTTAAACAAAAATTTTCATGTATTGAGGAGGAGGGGGGAAAATGCTAGAAATACTAAATGTGAAAACTTTTACTAAATATATTCACCTCGACAATTTGTCGAACAATTGCCAGCAAGAAGTGAGTCCTCCCTCCCCATTGCATCAAAGCTAGCAATACCCCACTGGGAACCAAGCCTAACAATGCCCAATTTCATACAATTAAACATTTGCGGATAACAAAAAAGAATTGAATTAATAAACAAGAAAGAGAAAGCCTACCAATGGCAGCATGCATAACTTCCAAGAATGAAATTGTTTGCAAAATACCTTAATAAAAAAAACCCAAAAATAAAAATAAAAACTTTAAAATAAAACATGAAGAAATAAAGAGGGATTATAAGAAATGGGCTGAAATTTGAAATGGGTTACAGATGAGATCTCCAGCGGAGGCGTAGGTTCCATCGATTGAACTTGTTGTTATGAGATTGCCCACGATTTTGCAAAGAGCAAGTGACCTGTAGAGAGAGAGAGAGAGAGGGAAAAAGAAAACCACACCAAGTTTTAGGAAATTTTAGAGAGGGAAAGAGAGGAGTAGCAGGAGAGAGAAAGAGAGAGACCATCCAAAAGATAGTGAAGGCGAGTTGTAGGAGAAGAGATAGAGCATCGAAGGTCGAGCCATTCTAATGGCAGAGACTCAGAGAACGAATGAGGAATGGACAGCGCTCACTCATCTACTCCAGCTTGGGTAGTTGCATTTAAGTCCTACACTTTGATGATATTGCATAATAACCTCAACATTTATTATTTGAGATTTTTTTTTTGAGCTTTGCTACAGGGACTCAAAATATAGGACCAATAAGGGAGATAAGTGAGGTGTCCCCCTCCTATTGGATAATGAGTTGGTCATCATTAATAATTGTCAACTCATTATCCAATAGGAGGGGGACACCTCACTTGTCCCCCCTATTGATCCTATATTTTGGGTCCTTGAGGAATTTTTCTTTTTTTTATGCCACTAAATTCTTTTGTTTTCCACGTAGGAGCCCACTAGTATGAAGTTCTCGTTCTGAGCCAACAGTCTCAGCCCAATGTTGAGCTTCTAAAATTTGAAACCTATAGTTCCCCCCATTTTGCACTTATATAACTTATTTATTTTTAGCAACATTTATATACGGAAGGTTTCTGAAAAGCTACACTTTAATATTTTTGTTATGCAAATATAGAAATTTTCCTTAATTTTTCTCATGTAACACTCATAAGCTAAATTTATAACTTTGTAGCATGAGTGTTTGTTGAACTTACCATTAAAATCCATCGTAATTCTATTTTAAAATATAATTAATGGAAAGTTTTAAATCAGAATGGTATTTCATAGTAAATTTTAATAAAAACTAAGAATTAAATGTTATAAAATTGGCTTATAAACGTTACAATGAGAAAATTCAAGGAAAATTATCATATTTGTATGACGGAAGCACTAATTAAAGTTCAACTTTTAGGATAAAGAAGTGATGCCCGAAACAAATGAGGGGTACATAAGCGCGAACTAGGAGAAACTATACTGTGTACAGTTCGGGCACTCGCTCGGTGCACCGGGGTCCTACCTTACAGTGACTGGGTGAGCTTGTGGGTTTTTAAATTCCCGGATGATTTGACGCAGTGAAGGTGATGCGGGATGCACGCTTCACTGCCTGGTGCGCTGCACGTGACTTGCGTGCTGCAATTGGGAAACTCATGAAACACAACGTTGACTCCTTGACCTTGTAAATGAAATGACTAGGATACCCTTCAAACTAATGTTGCCCTTCTCTACAAAATTTAAATGAGTTTTCAGAGTTGAGCTATATAAGAAGTACTTATTGTATCCATATCATTAAAGATATTAACTTTGCCTCTATGTCAATTGTATTTGTGCATGTGATTGTTAAGTTTAGACCTAATTAGGTCTAATATAAGTGCTATTTGAATGAAATTAGCCATTAACGACTTGATTTCTATATAGGTCCTTATAACTTGTGATACCCATTTGAGATATATCCAAGTTTTACGAGTTGAAGATTAAAAAGTGTTTTTTTTTCCTCTTGGTTTATTAGGTGAGGGGATAACTTAATTAAGATGATGGGCATCGTCATTAATTGTAAGACCTATTCTTATCTTTGTACTTTGATTTTGTCACGGTGAAATATCTCTTCTCCTCCTCGCATGTGAACATTGTTCACAATATCGAACAAAGTAAACTTTGATGTTCTTAATTTGTCTTTGCTTTTGTTTTTTTACTATTTCCATTGTTTATCTTATGCACTCTTCTGATCATTCTACTCCAGGAGGTTCCTTGTATACCATATATACATGTTCAAATTACTACAATGTGATTATGTATTTATAGTGTTACTAATAACATTATTATGTATTTTTCTTAAAATATGAAAAATTTTCGGGGTTGATTGTAATTTTTTTAGATTATTAATTATATGTGTAACACCACTTTTCAAAAAATTCTGGATCTACCACTTATCAAATGCAATTTTTTAAAAACAAATAAAGAATTTAGATATATAACTTCATCATATTAAAATCTGAGGATTAGACTAAGTTAAACTTTCGGGTCTAATTAAATGCAACCAAATTGAATAACACAGCCTATATGTGTTTGTACAATACAAGGGCATTTTTGTTACTTCACACTTTTCTCTCACATCTAACTTACACTTGTAACCTAAATCTGACTGTTTCTCTCCACATCTATGTTAGAACTGCCGACTCGACTATTTGGATCTTGCTCTTTTAACTACAAAAAAGAATTTCATCTACTTAACCTTAAGATATACTATGCAACTTAACCTTAAGATATACTATGAGCTAGCAATTATTTTATTTTATCAGGGTGCTAAATGATCATTTTATGATTGAAAAAATATGGGGGAAATGTTCTAAAAAGAAATTTGTATCAAGATATTCACTTCTCTCACTTCTCATGCCTTAACACTTGTTCACTATTTAAACGTTATGACAATGCCTTATGCTCGTTGTAAGACATCTTTACGTCTTACGCGAGAATTCTAAATTTACCCTCCATCTTTTTGTAGAAAACGACGTCAAATTGTTCAAAGTGTTGGCAAACATGAAGATTCGGCAGGGTGTGGTGTCTGCCAAAGTGTTGGCAAACATGAAGATTCGGCAGGGTGTGGTGTCTGCCACACCCAGGTGTGATAGAATCTGCCCCTATTGTCAGGGGTGTAGTGTCTGCCACAACCAGGTGTGATAGAATCTACCCCTATTGTCAGGGGTGTGGTATCTGCCATACCCAGATGTGACATAATCTACCATGTTTTTAGGGGTGTGGTGCGTACCACACCCGGGTGTGACAGACTCGTTTTCATATTCCTACATTGTTTAGGATTGAGTTTATTATAAATAGAAACACACGTTTCTAGGGTTTGATGAGACGAATTTGAGCAGCCATTGAGAGGGTTTTGTGCATCCTTTGAGGGAGAATTAGTGAGAGATTTGAGAGCTTTGTTTGAGGGTTTATTTGTGAGATTTTGTGAGATTGTAAACCTTAGTTATATTCTCTTTCTCTCTAATAGTAAAAACTCTCAATCCTTGTATCGTGGACGTAGGCAACTTGCCGAACCACGTAAAATTCGTTTGTTTATGTTTGTGCTGTTATTTTAATTGTGTGTGGCATTCTCTCTCGGCGACTTGGTATTTCCCGGACCCCAACAGGTGGTATCAGAGCGCAGGCTACGCTTGAGATTAGGTGGAGGAGTAGATCACTTTGGAAGCTCGTCTAGGGTTTCAATTAGAGATAAAAGTGAGATTTTTACTATTGTGGATCTTGTCTTCCATCGTGTGGGGGTGAGATCTTTTGGAAGCTCTTATTAGGATTTCAGTTGAAGGTAAAAATCTACCTTTCTCGCAGTTTAGATCTATCTTTCAGTTTGTTCCGCATTGGTTTGTTGGTGTTTTGAGAAAGATGGCTGGAAAAGAAGGTGTTGAGAGTGGTTTTTCTGACGTGAAGACCATTCAAAGTTTGAATATCTACTCTATGAAGATAGATGTGAAGAAGTTTAATGGTACGAACAATTTTAGATTGTGGAGATGTGAGGTTTTGGATACGCTGAACATGCAAAATTTGGAGGATACTTTGGAATTGGATAGCAAACCGGATGATATTGAAGAAAAGATTTGGTAAAAGATAAATCAAACGGCGTGTGGTGTGATTAGGTCTTGTCTAATGTAAGATCTAAAGTATGATGTGATCAATAAGACTTTGGCAAAGAAGATTTGGGGGATTCTAGAAAGTAAGTATTTGACAAAGAGTGTTAAAAATCACTTGCATTTGAAGAGGAGACTTTATCGTTTTTAGTTGAAGAAGGGAATCTTAATTGGTGATCACATGAACAACTATACGAAGCTTCTTGCAGATTTGGCGAATGTGGATGTTATGATCGAGGATGAGGACAATGCATTGTTGTTGTTGAGTTCCTTATCATATGAGGAATATAAGACCTTCGTTTTTACCCTAAACAATGGGAATGTGTCCCTTTCATATAGTGAGGTTACCACTGCTCTTGTGAATTATCAGCTAAGGAAGAAAGATAAGGAGTCTTCAAATGACACAATAGCAGAGACATTGTCCGCAAGAGGAAAAAAGTCCAAACCGAAAGAATTGGAAGTCACGGTCTAGAGTAGGACATCCTACAGTTAACAAATATCAGTGTGTTTGGTGTAAAGAGACTGGTCATTGGAAGAAAGATTGTTTAAAGCTCAGCGAATGGATAAAGAACAAGCAAAAGGGAAAATAAAAATAACCATCATCAGAAGCAAACATCATCGAATCGAATGATAATATTTCTGACTCATCTATTTTTTTTGCTTTCTATCAGTTCTATAGTTTGCTATTCAGAAGTATTCGAGTGGATGTTGGATAGTGGTGCAACCTATCATATATGCCCTAAAAGGGAATGGTTTTCCAGTTTTGAGAAGTTGAATAGTGGTGTGGTGTACATGGGTGATGATCGTGCATGCTAATTCTTTGGGATAAGTAAAATTTGCATCAAGATGTATGATGAGATAGTTAGTGAGTTACATGGTGTGAGATATGTTCCTTCATTGAGGAAGAACCTGATCTCGATTGGAGCTTTAGCTGGAGAAGGTCTGAAAGTTCGTATTGAGGACGTGGTTCTCGAGATTGTGAGATGCTCTCGTATTGTGATGAAGAATGTCAGGAGGAGTAACTTGTACTACTTGACTGGAAGTATGGTGATAGGTGAAGAGCTGGCGACTTCTATTAATTCGACTAGACTGGGGCATTTGAGGCCGGGCCATTCCAGTATTGATTTGGAGAAAGGTGCATTGACCTACAGTTTGAAGTCCAGTGAACATTTTGATGTGAGCAAGAAGACCAAGGTAAAGTTTGACACCTCTATTCACCGAGCTAAGGGCCTTCAAGATGGAGTTCATGTGGGCGTTTAGGGGCCTTCCAAAGAGGCCTCATTGAGAGGCAATAGATATCTGGTTTTCTTTGTTGATGACTATTCTAGGTATGTTTGGGTTGCAACCAAGTCCTGTTTGAGTAAAGTTATAGTAGTCTTCAACTGGTGGAAGAAGTGTATAGAGACTAAGACAGACATAAAGGCAAAGTATGTCATTCTTATTTTGGTAGGAAGTACAAGAAGGAATTGTTTCTGTATTTGTGCTGTGCTCGGGGCATTTTGAGACACTTCGATGAAAGGAAAATCTTGGGGTAACTAGATGGGGTGGCAAATTTGAAGAACCGTGCCTTACTAGAGAAGGAACGATGTTTGTTATCAAGCAGAAGTTTGCAAAAGAGGTTCTGGGTTGAGGCTTTAACATATTCGAGCCATCTTATTTACAGGTTGTTTTCTGCTGTAATTGGAGGTAAAACTCCATTGGATAGTTGGTCTGGTAGTATCACTTTATAAACAATTTACAACTAATATTGTTTGTCTAATGTTTGTGTTTTCTTATTTATTCTAGGTAAATAATGTGTCGGAGGTTGGATGGAATTGCGCCATAACAATCACATCAAATAGAGGTTGGCAGAATATCGGTATGAAGCCATTGTACATCAAGCCATATTCAAGATTAAGCTTCATCCACATCCAAGATAACCATATTGAAGATCAATCAAGCTTGGGTAATTTAGTTTTAGGTTTATACTTGTGTGTAGATACTTCAAGCTTAATCACATGCACACATACACATTTTTGTTTATATATCTCGCGGCCGGCGGTGATGTGGTTGTCGAAAGCGGGGGATATTGTCAGTGATTGGGATGTCGCGGCTGGCGGTGATGGGGTCGGCGTTGTGCCCTCCAAGGATCACACCTCCATCGAGCTCACCTACACCGATCACCCGGGCCTCCTCTCCGATGTATGTGCTGTCCTCTCAGACCTCAGCTACAACGTTGTCAGTGCCGTGGCCTGGTCGCGGTCGGGGTGACGGGGATGGATTTGGGGGAAGTCGGTGATGGGGATTTGATTTTGGG
Source organism: Asparagus officinalis (assembly GCF_001876935.1). Taxonomy (NCBI): domain Eukaryota; kingdom Viridiplantae; phylum Streptophyta; class Magnoliopsida; order Asparagales; family Asparagaceae; genus Asparagus; species Asparagus officinalis. The sequence goes on along the minus strand of NC_033795.1, from coordinate 2,685,149 downwards.
GATAACGAGAGTGGTCACGAGAGGGATTTAACCCCGTTGCTTTCGGTGACATTTTGCAAAAAAGCCCCCGCTTTCAATCCCCAAGTACGACACCATTTCGAAGTCAGTTGTCGGAGGTTTTTTTTCAAAAAAACCCCTCCATTCGCTGAAACGGGGTTAGTTTTAGTTTTATAGTTTTTAATTTTAAATATAAAACAAATGAATATAATTGGAAAATACATATTTATTTCATGTTTATATGCTTGTATATGATTTCATCAATATCAAGTTTATTTAGTTCAATGAAATCATGTTTATTGTTTTGAATGTTTGCATAACATGCATTTTTGTGAAAATATTGAGTTATTAATTTATGGACTTAATAATCATTATATACATCTTTTATTAACTCTATATAATCATTTTATAAAGTTTCAAAACATAGTTAACTAAAATGTCAAAAACAAGTATCATTCATTTTCATGTTTTGGACTATTTTGAAAAATAATGAGTTTTCACTATTGAGAAGTGCAATTCCAAAAATACTTTTTTGTAACATATTTATTATCATGTTTACAATCACTTTCTAAAGTTTTACATTTTTTAAAATTTATTTGCTATTTTTAAAAGCACTTCAAAAATCAGATTTACTGTTTTAATCAGGCTGATAACTTGTTATCAGTCGACTGATGGAGTTTATTAGTCGACTGATGAACTCGCCTGGAATTATAAAAGTTTCTATTTTTACGACTAATAAGCTATCATTCGACTGATGAGATCATCAGTCGACCGATGAGGTGTTGGGCTGACTCTAACGGTCAGCTCATCAGTCGACCGATAACAGTATCAGTCGATTGATGGCCTAACGGCTAGTTTTTCTAACTTCTGTTTTTTATCTTCTTGGTGGGTTTTCTTGGTTTCTTCTTGGCTTTGGGGTTTCCTATATGTACCCCTCATACCTCAGATCTAATATACACAAGAGAAAAGTTTTAAAGAGTTTTTACAAGTTTGTTTAAGGTTTTAAAGTGTGTTTAAAAGTTTGGTTTGTGAATAAATTTTCACAAGAGCTTGAGGAGATCATCAATTGTGTTTTGGGCTTCAACTTTATCTCTCCTACTCTTGTTATATAGAGAAGTTCTTCTTAAACTCAATTCTAGCAGTTTATATGTTTAATCTTAATTTTCATAAGCTAGATTTCAATTGAGTTTATATTTGTTTTATCTCTTTGTTACACACACCCACATTGAGCTTTTAGTATTCTCATACATAGTATATTTGAGGTTATGAGATTGTAATATAGAGTTGAGCTTAATTGAGTTCTCACCTTGTATAGAGAACATTCATTTGTTGTTGAGCTATATTGTGAGGTTCACTTTATATTGCACATGTACACTAAGAGGAGTGTAGAGGTGAGAGACATGGTCGATCCTAAGAGGAGTGGCGTCAGTAGTAATAAAGCCTAATGAGAGGTAGTAATTCCGAGCACGTACTTGAGGGAGACACGTGAGAGGCCAACACTTGAGGTGGTATTGTGTAGTTGTATTGTGAGTGTTTGTGAACGTTGATCGGTGAGCGTTAAAAACCGATATTGTATGGTGTAAACGTTTTCGGGTGAGCATCAAAAACCTGGTGTGATAGTGGATTTCTCCCCGGGAGTGGGGAGCGGAGACGTAAGACGGAAGGTCCAAACTCCGTGATCATTTCTAATGTGTTTGAGTTTGGCTTGTGCACTTATATTTTGTTTATCTCTATCGCCATTCTCTCATTGTCTAATTTATCCACTATATTATTTGTATTTGTTTACTTACCCTTATTTGTATATCCTTGCATATATATCTTGTTGCATATCTAATTTGCTATAATATTTGTTAATTAGTTTTAATTGGTATTAAATCGGATTAGATTAGCATAAACCCTATTCACCCTCCTCTAGGGTTCTTTCTTAGTGGCATTAGGGTCTAACAGGGTTAAGCTCTAAGACAGAGTTGGTGGGGAGAGATGCAAGTTTGGAAAAGAGTTTGTCTTTTCACTTTGAGGCCAACAGGGGCGTGATCAGCTGCAGATTAGTTAGTGTTGATGATCGAAAGGTTGGTGAAGGATTGAGAATTCTTCTAGTTGATTGAGGTCGTTTGCGGCCATTTGGATGAACTACGCGAGGCTTAATTCCTTGGGCAAGAGGATACGTAGGCAGTCATTTTGATGCAGCCGGTTTGATGAGTTGATACCGACATGGTGGAGATTGTTCGCATTCTCATTTGGGTTCCTAACTTGTTATGGATTGAGTTCGTTGTCGTGGATTGATTCCACTTCGTACTGAACGTAACAAGTAGGATATTTGGTTGGTATTGGTGTCGGCTCAGTTTTAGGAACACTTCGCTGAGGTGGAGAATTGTAGAAGACGGCGTCAAATTGTTCAAAGTGTTGGCAAACATGAAGATTCGACAGGGGTGTGGTGTCTGCCACACCCAGGTGTGGCATAATCTGCCCCTATTGTCAGGGGTGTGGTGTTTGCCACACCCAGGTGTGGCAGAATCTGCCCTGTTTTCAGGGGTGTGGTGCGTGCCACACCCGGGTGTGGCAAATTCGTTTTCAGATTCCTACATTATTTAGGATTGATTTTGTTATAAATAGAAACACACGATTCTAGGGTTTGATGAGACGAATTTGAGCAGCCATTAAGAGGGGGTTTGTGCATCCTTTGAGGGAAAATTGGTTAGAGATATGAGAGCTTTGTTTGAGGGTTTATTTGTGAGATTTTGTGAGATTGTAAACCCTAGTTGTATTCTCTTTCTCTCTAATAGTAACCCCCCCCCCCCTCCTTGCCCCGTGGACATAGGCAACTTGCCGAATCACGTAAAATTCGTTTGTTTGTGTTTGTACCGTTATTTTGATTGTGTGTGGCCTTCTCTCTCGGCGACTTGGTGTTTCCTCGAACCCAACACTTTTATCCACATATAGTAGGCCTAGAATTTATGAGGATGATAATATATTTTCTTTATAGAGAGGAGGCAGAAGGACCAAGTGGGGACTTTGATGAAATTGACTTAATATGATATATCATCAATTCCTCTAGAGAAGCAACAATTGAATTAGATAATCCTCTCCTATGATTTGAAACTTAGAATGCTGAGCCTTTTGGTGGTGCTTCCCTAGGCTTTAACACCTACACCTACTTTTAAGCCACATCCCTTTCTTTCTTTCAACATGTAACGCAAATACTAAAACTAAAAAGAAAAAAAAAAAAAAAAAAAAAGAAAAAAAAAAGAAAAGAAGGGAAAGTCCTTGCTATTAATTTTGCCATTTGTTTTCATATTTGTTACATTGGTCACTTCAAATCCTTTTAGGTCTTTTCGTAATTGATATTTCTCTCTATTAAGCAAAGAAAATCACGATGATGATGTAAATAAATAGCTAAATATGTCGAAGATACGGACCGTAAAAACCTGAATATCTACCGCGCCAACAATACACTGGCCAAGAGGCGAGGACTTGAATGGACATAACTACTTTTGTTTGCTACTCTCTCATAAAACGACACTAAGACCCAAAGTCCAAATTAAGAAAAAAAAATATTGAAGGGGGGAAAAGGGAAAAAAGAAAAAAGAAGGGGTAAAAGAAGAAGAAGAAGAAGACGACCTTGCTCCCTGTTAAAATTAGACTTAGGATCCTCTCCTCATCCTAATATCTCCTCATGAGGAGAGGGAAGAGTTGGGAGGGGGGCCCACAAGGATGGGTGGTAAAATGAAAGGTCATGAACAAAATGAAAGGTCAGGATTTCCTCATGAGGAGATATCAGGAACTTTTCATGAGGAGAGGATCCTAGTCCTTAAAATTACCACTCGTTCCTATATTTGCTGCATTGTATTTTTTGTCTAATAAAACCCACATGTCCTCATTAAGATACGGATACTCTTCTCTCCTCTCTCTCTCCCTCTCTCTATTTTCTTTCTTCTTTGTTTCTCCCCTTATTATTAACCACTTCAAGTCCTTTTAAACTCCTCTCTCTCTCTCTCTCTCTCTCTCTCTCTCTCTCTCTCTTGCATGCTACGAACTCTGAACGCCAACAGAGGCCACGCCATTCTCCCTCTCCGTGCATCAAGATTCGTGCTTGATCATGGGTCCCATCAGGGGTCAGAGGAAGAGGAGGAGGGTCGAGAAGAGAGCAGACAGAGAGGCCGCCATGGCGCCTGGGCCCACGCCTGGGGACTGGTGGGATGAGTTCTCGAAGAGGATTGCAGGTTTTGCTTCTCTCTTGTTAATTCCTTTGCTGAGCTTGTTGCTTGTGTCTCCGCCATCTGATGTGGATTCTGCTTCATGGGTCGCTGTGTTTTTGGGTTAAATACGAGGTTAATGCTATTGGGTCTTGGGCAAGATTGTGTTTGATGTTGATTCGGGGTTGTCTCTCATGTTGTACTTGATCTGCTTGCTAATTTAGAGTGAGCTGTGACCATTGCTATGTGTTTAGATAACCTAACTCCATTTGGATGAAGTGGGGGTACTGGTACATGATTGAAACTTAGGTTGTTATGATTGGATTGGAAAAGGGGATAAAAATTATGACATGGGTTTGATGATTTAGGTGCCATTTAGGGGTTACCCTCTTTGTTAATTTTGGAACATGACATGGGGACATAGGGGAGGTCTCTAGGGCATGAATCTGCCGTTCTTAGCGTATAATGTAGATAATTATTGCTGTAATTTGTGTTTCGTGGCTCTAGTTTCGATAGATTTATGGCTTTACGGGGCGAACTAGCTTTCCTTATTTGTACTGAGGAGATAATTTCCTATAATCGCATTACTTTCTCGCGAATTGTAACTCGGTGGACACTAATTTCCTTTGCGATTCATGTTGCTTAGGTTATTCTAGATGACTTAATCTTGAAGATCTTGTGTGTCACACATACAATGTGGGAGAAGAAAGAGATTATGTTCTATTGAGCAATCTCATGTTCTATTGAATCCGGTCTACCAACAAAGTTCCCAATTTGTTCGTCTCGGTTAAATGTAGAGAATCTGTCTCTCTCTGTACATAGATGGTAAGTTAGGGCTACCATTTAACCAGTTTTAGGCCCATTGCCATTTGTCCCATGGATCTCTTGAGTCTTCAGTACCTAAATGGGTAAATGTGCCTGTGCCGTAGTTGGAAGATTGTATGGAACTCTGATTGAACCACAAATATGATTTTTGAAACAGCCGTATTGAACCATTATTATTGGCATATTTTTTTTCCTGGGAGATGTATATATAGTTTAATAGCGGACTTGAGAGTGCTACATGCAAAATCCTTGAATAAACTTTGGGCAGACAGAGGTTACTGAAGTCAATAATTATAAACAGAAATAATGTGATATCAATACTGCATTGTATCAATAGGTCTGCCAGAAAAATGATGGAGATCAATTTAGCAGACAAAAATATAAACCTGATGGAGTTTTCAGCTTTAGAAGGGATGACAAATGAAAATAATAGATCACTAAGACTTGAGTTTGTGGTTTGCAGGGTTCTAGTTTAAATCCAAAATGACAGGGAGAATTAACCACTGAAAGATAGCAAGATATTCAACTGAATTTAGCGCATTAAAACAGCGGCTGTCTTGCATATGTGAAGGTCAGTTAAAGAGGTTTTTCTCAAAATAGAAAGAAAATTTGAAAGAAGAGGTAGGATGAATTCAGAATTTGTCAACTGAATATTACCATAGTTCAAAAAAGCAACAGGCAGCAACAAATATGAGAAGGATGCAAATACTTAGACTTAAGCTGGAAAAATAAAATCAATATATCAATTAAGATATATAAATGTTTTTCGGTGAAAGTTGAATTAGTATGTGTTGGGACAAACCCGGGGCCCAATAGAGCAGAGTCGCAGCAATAGAAAAGCAAAAGTAGAGATAAAATGATAGACACATAGATTTACGTGGTTCGGCACTTGATTGCCTACGTCCACGGGCAAGGATAGAAGAATCTACTATGAGGAGAAAACTCTGGAGTTACAAACTCTTTCTCTTTTCAAGGAGAAACTCTCTCTATTTTTTCTCTCTCACTCTTCTCTATAAGAAGTTGTTTCTGGGATGAGATTTCCTTAAGGATTTGGAGCCCTATTTATAGTTTTTTTGAAAAACACTATGCATAATAAAATATTAATATTTTATTGTGCATAGTGTTTTTCAAAAAACTATAAATAGGGCTCCAAATCCTTAAGGAAATATCATCCCAGAAACAACTTCTTATATAGAAGAGTGAGAGAGAAAAAATAGAGAGAGTAAATGTTTTTCGGTGAAAGTTGAATTAGTATGTTCAACTGCTTTATCTAATGAAGTATTGAAAACAAGTAATGGTGGGGCAAAAGGTTTACGCTTGCATGTAATAATGGGCTTTGCTGGATTGCACCGACTATAATGGAATGATTCAAAATATTTAAGTATATTACCACCAGATGAAACTGTAATACTGAAGAATAAAAGTTCCATAGGCTTCTCTCTTTTCTTTTCTCGTTACATAGTATGCAAGAACACCCTACATTGCATTTGTACAGGTATATGACACAGATACAAAATAATACAGGTACATAGATGCGTCGAATCCTTAAAATCCAGGGTACAAATACATTTTGATATAACATTGACAAAATCATACGTGCAAATTAACATCATTTATGCACAGCATAAGTTTATAAGGTTATAATAATTGAGAAAATACAATAGCTCAAGCAATATAAAAATATCATTTTATATAAATTGGTACTTATGAGAGAAATCATAAGGAGAGGAAAATTTAGTGTTTCTATAACTCAAATGAAATCGAGTTTTTAACTACTTACTCTCAGCTACAACTTTTATTTATCTTTGATAGGTCCAAAATACCTTAATTTTTTTTAGATATGTCATAAGAGAATCCATTGTGTATCCATCAAGTATCAGAGTCCCTAAATAGATATGTATTGTATACATGTATATCACCTATACTGAAGTATCCATGCAACATAGAGAATACCAGTTTTCTAGAGGCTGCGGGTTTACATAAGTATTTATGTTGACTTGCCACCCACATGTGAAGACGGTGTACATGTTTAGGAGGGTAGAGTAAGTTGGCTTGGTATATATCATTGACATACAACTTAACAATGGAAGTGTTATCAAACATTTTTCAATTACAAGGAGACATTCAGTCGTCTTTAAGTTGACTGTTTGTTCCATTGCTTGCAATTGTTTGGATATCGTTCATTACAGTTTACGTATCTAAGACTTTCCAATCAAACTGTGGGTGTTATACAGCACAACTCAAAAAAAAAAAAAAGCTCCATATGCAAGTGTATCCTTTTTTTTTTAAAGTAACCAAAGCCATATGCAAATTGATGAAGTTTTTGTGATTTAAACCTCTGAAGTTACTTTATCAGTTTGATGTGACAATGTGCTTTCTTATAGGTAATCCTCCAAAGGAGGTCTGTGCAACATCATCCTTAAGCTTTCTAGTCCTCATATTGTATGTCATTTTCACAGGGTCTTTTGTGTTCTCATGTAGCCTGCTCATGCCAATATATACGAGAAAATTAAAAAAAATTGTAAATAAAATGTAAGAACCTTTAACAAAAAAATAAAGAAAGAGAAAACAAGAAGTAAACATAAATAAGAAATGATATGTAAGAACCAAAATATTATCTGGACAGTTGTATGTGGAGACAACATATGCCGCTATGCTAAAGGGACCAAGGGTGTACTAGAAGCATATGTGAAATATTGCTATTGTTAATGACTATTGAGTTTGAATTCGTCATATATAGTTCATTTATAGAGGGAGGAGAATGACATACACGTGAATATTTGAAAAATCTGAAAATAGCTGAGTTGTACATAAGTTCTTGATCCAAAGTGTAAGAATAATGTCTAATAGTGTGCATGTTGCTGTATGGATATAGCTGTGGGATTTCATGTTGCTGCCGTGTGCATTTGTTAGAGAAAGAACATTTTTCTGCACTTGGTTATACTCAGATTATAATCTTTTGTCATAGATAACCAAGATAAGGATAAATGATGTAGCTCTATAATCATAAATAATAAAATTGAACTATGGAAATATAATTTTTTTCTTTATACAAAACCAATTATTACATATTAATATTTAAGATCAGGCATTGAGTTTGAAACTTACTTGAGAATGCTTAGCTTCTATAGCATTGCTCTGTATGTTCTGTCATATTTAATTTTAGAACCAGGAGCAAAATATCTTGTATGACACAAACATACTCATTTAATGAGGAACTTGTGACACGTCGAAGATAAATGACAAAAGCATGTTGTTAAGAATAAAAAGAAAGAGTATATGCACTGATAACTATAGTGCCCCAAGTTGTGTCTTAAGAAAAAGAGTCTCAGATGACAATGATTCGATGAATAATCATATACATAGATGGCATCATGACAGGAGGAAGTGTTTGATGTTTGGAAGGATTAAAGCTATTTATGAACAGAGGTAAAATTCTTGAAAGTGTGATACTTTCTGTTTTAACGGTTATTTGAGCTTCAAGGCTCCTCATAGAGCGTGATCAGTAACTATATGTGGCTTTAAGTAAATAGTAAATACCTTAAAATATCAGTTACAAACTGGATGTAGGCTTAAACTAACCCAACACATGCCAACACATGTCCAACAAGTTTCAGGAAGTGAATGTGAAATGTAGGATAACATCCAAGAAGCATATGATGAGTATTTTAAATCAAAACATGTAGTAAATGATTGCATACGTCTTTATAAATGTATGTATATATATTCAAGGAGTTTCCAAGTTAGTGTCGGGATCCGCTATGTGTGTGATACGTGTCGAGATAAGTACAGATTCATCACAGTACCTGTGCAACATAGGAAGTGAGAGTGTATTTACTAGAAGCAATAGCAAGATGTATGTGCTTCAATGATACAACATAAAATTTTAAGATCACCCTAGATTATATGATATAAAAGTTAAGAAGAAAAAGAAGACAAGGTTTGAATCATCAGCTGGGCAAGTCCCTCTGTGCAAAATAGTTTGGAACTTTATCAAAAAGGTTAGGTAATGAGCTGCATTTTTTTAAAATTTCTTATTTAAAGCTTTCAGCGTAACATGCAGCCCAAATACTAGAATTTTTTATAGATGGAATAAGCCTAGCTATAGATAGTTGTTCTTTGTAAAAATGACTAGATGAAAGATGCATCAATTTCTTTCATTGTATGGTATGCTCCATTTCAGTGACTATTGTTTTGAAGATGTCAGCAGAAGCTTATGAGGGAACTAATCCCTAGTTTTTAGGCATATCTGCTTACTGAACCTCTTGTTGTGGAGAAGTTCAATGGATATCCTACTTGTAGATCTTCAGCTTTTTCAATCAATAGAACTTAAAGCGCAGCCATAAATTTAAAGCAAAAAACTCTTTCTGATTCACCAAATAAATCACATGCAAGTTTGTTTTTCTCAAAGGTACTGAGTTCTTTTTATCTCTCTGTTTCCATATGTACATGTTTGCGTTGTTCACCTATCTCTTGTTGAATACAGTTAATAATGTGTTCTTTGACATGCAGTAGGCAGTATAACTGAAATTGTATACGAACCTTTTTGGACTAGAGTTTGAAAGTAGAACATGGTCTTTGCAACTACTGCTTTCTTAGATTGCATAAAAATTTCTTCCTTTTTAATTTAAATTCAAATACAGAAAGTAAATGCCTGATCCAAGTCACTGAGTTGCGTAAGTCAGTTTTAAGATGATTTCCAATGTCAAAGTCACCTTGCAGGCTTTCCTGCATGTAAACATATTAAGTTGCTTTTTGTAGTGTGTACATGCCACAAAACCTGTTTGGATTGCAGATTTTAAACTTGTTAGAAGAGAAGTTAATCTATATACTATTTAATCATGACTGAGTAATGACTTTGTTTAATGACAATGATCTATTTGAAAGTGAATAACATGATTATACTTGCATACCTATGATTATATCATCCTCCCATCATGTTGACAACAGTAGTCAATTTAAATACCATAATGTTCTGGGCTCAGAGAAAAATTCCTGGGTGTTTGTGAGGATATTTAGGGTTCTGAGGTTGTTGCTTAACTCCGTCATGTTCACATGTCAGATTCTGAGTGATAAGTTTGTTTTGAATAAGAAATAATAAGTTGTACATGTCTTTCTAAACTCTGGAGTCTCTGAATCTAACTAGTTTGGGATGGATGAAGAAAAATTAAAATTTATGTTTTATTTATATAATTCTTAGTATAAGTAAATATATGCTATTGTTTCTTCTATTAAAATGCCATGTATGAGACATCTTAAAAATTTCTACTGGTGACTGAAGTAAGGGGTTTTCAATATAAATTTAACAGATGAATGTTTCTGAAGGCAAAATGGAAATATTGAGGCCCTGCAAATTGTCAAGTGGAGTTCTTTAAAACAACTAGGTACAAACCGTTAGTCTATTGTGTGAAGAATTAGAGATACATGACCTCTAATAGGACGGGACGTGTTGGATAGATATTGAATCAGAGGCTCTTAGGACTGAGAATGTTACAAGCATAAAGAATGGTGTCTAATTTGAAAGGCTTTGATTATGAATGGTGCTGAAGCATGTAGAAAATTCTGAGATCAGAAGGTAATAGATGCTGGATACAGAAAATAGGATTACTTGGCATTATTACAATACAACAAATAGTACAAGAATGCATATAGATGTTGAATTCTTATTTATTTGTCTTTCCTCAAGGACAGTTGTCTGTTTCCATAATTATCTAGTCTTGGAGATAAGTATATTTATTGCTTTCTTGTTGTTATTGGTGTTGGTGTGTGTGTGCGCGCACACACACATGCATGATTTTGAGTTCCTACGAAAACATGGCCGGTGGTTTAGAACACAAGGGAAGTACACAATTCTCTTAACACTAGCAGAGCAATCACTGTTGAGAGAATACAATAAGATGTCAACATAAATCCATAACGTATCTTAACCATTTGCATTCTGTAAATGAATCTCACACATGCAAATGTTAGGAAGTAGATGTCTATGTGTAGTTCCATGTTGGAAAAATAGAGTCATAAAGTTAAACAGAAATTTAGAATGAAGGTCTAATATATTTGTGTCAAATTAGTTTCGTTATACTTTTAACACGCATCTTTATCCTCAAAAGACCCGACTTCTCTGCAACAATGGTATTGGAGGCAGGGTTGTGACTCGTAGGAGAATGAAGTTTGATGTGAAGACGGAAAGTTTCTGGAGATAACCAATGTTTCTTTCTCATGGACTGTGAAAATCTATGCACGGTTAACTCACAGATGTTAGAGATCTCTGATGTTGGTTACTTCAAGGTTGGTCATGATTCTTACTGTTTTTCATCTAGCTTGTTCGAAGACTATTTACCTCCAAGGGTATAAAATAACCATGAAATCTTTGTTCTGCTTCTGTTCTCATGTTACATTGTTATCTTCCACGAAAATCCTGTTTCTGTCAAAGGTAACTGATTCATAGGTGATACTTTCTTTTTTATGGTTCTCCAGGGCCATTATCTCTATCCAAAGGACTTGACAGGTTTGAGTCGGTCTTCAAGATCTCAAGAAAGACCTTCAATTACATATGCTCCCTAGTCCGAGATGACCTACTGGCTAAGACCTCAACCTTCACCTTCACCGATGGCAGGCCTCTCTCCATCGAAGACCAAGTTGCCGTTGCCCTAAGAAGGCTAAGCTCCGGCGAGTCCCTTCTCAACGTAGGTGTCTCCTTCGGCATGAACCACTCCACCGTCTCTCAGGTCACCTGGCGTTTCGTCGAGTCCATGGAGGAACGAGCCTTTCACCATCTCCAATGGCCAAAGTCCGATTCAGAGCTTGAAGCGATCAAATCCAAATTTCAAAAGATCCGAGGCCTCCCAAATTGTTGCGGCGTCATAGACACAACCCACATAATGATGTGCCTACCGACAATGGAGCAAGGCAGCAAAGTCTGGCTAGACCACGCCAAGAACCACAGCATGGTCCTCCAGGCCATCGTTGACCCTGACATGAGGTTTCGTGATATTGTCACGGGTTGGCCAGGCAGCATGGACGACGACCTCGTTCTACGCAATTCAGGCTTTTTTCAACTATGCAGCAAAAACTCCAGGCTGAACGGGAAGAAGATGCATATATCAGAAGGATCGGAGATCAGAGAGTACATCATAGGCGACGGAGCGTTCCCGTTACTCCCGTGGCTCATAACTCCGTTTTCAGGAAAGGAGGGCGTAACGGAGTCGATGATGGAGTTCAACAGGCGACACTGTGCGACGAGGATGGTGGCTCAACGGGCTATGGCGAGGATGAAGGAGATGTGGAGGATCGTGCAGGGGGAGATGTGGCGGCCAGATAAGCATCGGCTGCCGAGGATAATACTTGTGTGCTGCTTGCTGCATAATATTGTGATAGATTTGGAGGATGATGTGAGGGATGAGATGCCATTGGGTCATAATCATGATGAAGGGTATAAGCAGAGGTTTTGTGAGGTTGTTGATGAGGAGGGGGTTGGATTGAGGGAGAGGTTGGCTGAGTATTTGAATGGGAGGTTGCCGCCGTGAAGATAGTTAAAAGGTTGTTCTTTTGTTTTTCTTTACTCACAGTCTGAGGATTGCTTGTAGGAGTGGATTTTGTTGAAATTTAGCTCAAT
>NC_033795.1:2651911-2672507 GCF_001876935.1 Asparagus officinalis | reverse complement strand
CATCAGTCTAAATTTATAATTTGAGTTTCGATGTTAAAATTCAGTACCATCAGATGGGGATCTATTTTGGGTCACATAGTTAGAAAATTAACATTTTGAATGATCACAAGTTTATTTTATATCATATGATGCCAAGTAAATGTTTCTGAATTTTTATAAGTTGCTTAGATATTTGGTCCTTGAATTTCTGTAGTTCATGTATAACTACATCACGTACAACAATGAAAATTTCAATTAGAAAATCCAAAATTTAGATTTAAATTGGTTGTATCCAATTTGCTCACCGCAGGCCCGGCTCAGTTTGCCTTCACTTAGCAGGCTGGATTTGGACTGGCCCGGAAGTGGATAAATGATGCAGTGCAACATTAATTAATGTAATTCTGCGAAGGACCGTATTTGGCATATCTTGTGGTCACGCTTAAGCTTAAAAATATTAAATCATCTTTGAAAGTTGGCCGCGCATTAATTGACTCCTACAGTCCAACCCCCATAGTTATAGGTTTCGGATCCTTGTTTTTACCGAGGAAGTGACGGAGGGATCATTATTTAATTATAATTATTTGATTATCTAATGAATAATTGCAATTTACAGTGTAAATTAAAAGAGCGCGAGTCCAATTCACGAGTCTGATTGATAAAATGAATCATAATTATTAATACTTAGCGGTTGTACTAAAACATAACGGTGTCCATTCTTTCCTTTTCTATATATATATATATATATATATAGATTAATGGGTATCCTTGTCATAGGAGGGGATTTCCTCCTATGACGCCTCTAAAATCACATGATTGAACGACATTATGGATGATCCGCTCCGGTGAACTTGATCTACATATTCTAAAACCCCAACACACCAAGTTTGGGGTGAACCCGTCGTCGTTTGACCATTCATCCACTCGTATCAATTTTAACGGTTTTGAATGAATAGAACTTTTCACATGGCTCAATGGAGGGTCAAACGACGACGGATTCACCCCAAACTTGATGTGTTGGGTTTTTAGAATATGTAGAACAAGTTTAACGGAGCGGATCATACATAATGTCGTTCAATCATGTTATTTTAGAGGCGTCAAGGAGGAAATCCCCTCCTATGACAAGGATACCCATTAATATCTCTCTCTCTCTCTCTCTATATATATATATATATATATATATATTTAATTAGAGAGAGAGTAGAGAGAGAGAGAGAGAGAGATATTAAATGTGTATCCTTGTCATAGGAGGGATTTCCTTCTAATGACGTTTCTAAAATCAACATGATTGAAGCGACATTGTGGATGATCCGCTCCGTTGAACTTGATCTACATATTCCTAAAACCCAACAAACCAAGTTGGGGTGAACCGTCTCGTTTGACCCTCCATTCGAGCCATTGTGAAAAAGTTCCTATTCATTCAAAACGTTAAAATTTGATACGAGTGATGAAAGGGTCAAACGAGACAGGATTCACCCCAAACTTGGTGTGTTGGGTTTTTAGAATATGTTGATCAAGTTCAACGTGAGCGATCATCCATAATGTCGCTCAAATCAATGTGATTTTAGAGGCGTCATAGGCAGAAGAATCCCACTCCTATGCACAGACCCGATTAATCTCTTCCTCTCTCTCTCATCTCTCTCTCTATATATATATATTATATATATATATAATATTATAATATATATATATATATATATATATATATATGCATGATTAATGAGTATTTTTCATAGGTGGGAATGTTTCTCCTTGACACCTATGTAGCACAATTCCCACCATCCTCGTAAAGTAGGAGAGAGAGTGTGAGTTGGTGAGATTTGTGTCTTACTTATGAGGATGATGGGATTGTGTCACATACCGACAATGAGGAAATCTCCTCTATGACAAGGATACACACACACACACACACACACACACACACACAACACACACACACACACACATATATATATATATATATATATATTATATATATAATAATTATATAATAATATATATATATAATATATTTATTTATTTATTTATTGAGAGACGAAGAGATAGAAGAAGAAATATGTGTATGCTTGGTACTAAACATAAATTTTGTGCTTGATAGTGAAGTGACACAATCCTTATTCACTCATTTAATGTGGACCACATTCATATTATAGAGAACATGATAATATATATATATATAATATATATATATACTATATATATATATATATATAATAATAATATATATAATATATATATGGACAGTGAGTCCAGTGATGAGTATCCAAATCCACAGTCATCCTATCTAATCACCGTCCTTTCTCAATTAGAATATTGCCAGTTATAATAGGACCAGTGAGTAAGCATACATTGCCTCCATGCAACCACTATATACGCATAAAATGACTTCCTTTTTCATGCATCATATATTACGAAACTTTTGCATTCTTTACCTTAACAAATCCAACTTGTTCTCTAAAGAGTCTCCCACCGGTCATGAATGGGCCTTACGGATATAGAAGCTTACAAATAGAGAGCTAGTTCGATTTTATCAAGAATAGAGGTTGCCCCTAAAACTACTAATGCAAATTAAACCACTAATCATGTCATTATCTTGCATCACGTGGCACACGTTATGGCACAATGCCAACATTAAGAGGTTAGCAGGTTGATGATTGTGGAAGCTAGAAACCTGAGTACATAGCACATGAGAGGATACTACTACTCTTCTTCTTCTTCTTCTTCTTTCTATTAATTTGTTATATGTGTATTTTTTAGCCAAAATTTAGCAAGTCCCCAGTTGAGCCTGTCAATTTTATTTATTGATGACAGTAATAGCCATTAAAAGCTTACAAAAAGAAAATGAAACTTTTGAGCATATGGAAAAAATAAGATACTACAGCACTACCTCGTAACTAAAAACCTAAAACATGTCCAAGAATATCCGAGATCTCCCAAAAGATTTTTTTTTTTCTAATGGTGACAAAATTAGCCCATGTTTAACGTGCTCTTTGAATGGCTGGTTAGTCGTGCATACTAGCTTCTTCTTAATAAACACACATACATGTCTTCTTCTTCTGTTTTTTCTTTATTATTATTATTATTATTATTTTTGGTATAACCATACACATACATATCTACTACTACTTTTCTTGAATAATCTTGTTGCTATACCTTGCAATAACTACAAACAGACATTATTAATCAATGAAGATGCAATTGGAGTCAACCAATTAGATGTCAATATTAAAAGCAACAATGGCAGGAGATAGTGGTGAAAGCAACAATGCTACATCAAATACAGTTCAAATTACACTTCAGAATATGAAGATCAGCGTTGTGAAGTATGACGGTAAGATCAACTTTGGGTTGTGGATGAATGATGTGCAGGATGATTTGAATGCTTAGAACTTAGAGGAGACCATCATGGTCCATGAGAGGCCACCGAAGTATGATGAGGTGATATTGGACAAGATGAATCGAAACGTTTGTAGGGTAATAAGATCTTGTTTGGAACAAGAGTTGAAGTACGATGTGATCGATGTGACATCTGCGATGAATATATGGGAGATTCTTAATAACAAATATCTTACGAAGAGTGTTGAGAATCGGTTGCACTTGCTTCCAAGATTATTCAGATTCCAGATGTCCAGGGGTACCTCACTTGCAGATCATGTGAACAACTACACAAAATTATTGTTGGACTTGGAGAATGTGGATGAGAAGATATCAGATGAGTACAAGTCAATTATTTTATCAGGCTCCTTACTCGATGAGGAGTATGATACATTCGTGTTCACTTTATTGAACGGTAGATCTTCCATCACCTATAGTAAAGTGACTAATGCATTGATGAATTTTAACTTGATGAGGAAGGATAAAGAATCTTCCAGAGCTAGCACTGCAGGAGATGCCTTGTCGACAAGAGATAATGAGTCTCTGTCCGAGAGGTGACAACAGAGGCATGTCAAAGTCAAGAAGCCACTACTAATTAGCAAAGTCAGTGTGCTTTTTGTAAAGAATAAGGATATTGGAAAGAGATTGACTGAAGCTCAGAGAGAAGGAGAACAGCAAGAAGAAGGGTCCGAAGGTCAGTGAGGTGAATGTTGCTAAGAGTGGTAACGATTCAGATGATTCATGCTTTTCTTTATTGATTACTCCAGAGGTTAACCATGCTGATGCATCGGATTAGATGCTAGATTCTGGTGCTACTTATCATATGACTCCCTGGTGAAATTGGTTTGCATCTTTCGAGAAGCTCGATGGGGTGTGGTGGTCATGAGAAACGATCAGTCCTGTGGTATTTGTGGGATAGGTACTGTCAGGATTCAGATGCTTGACGGAGTTGTTCGTGAGTTGAATGAAGTGATATTTATTCCTCAGTTGAAGAAGAATCTTATTTTTATTGGAGCTTTAGAGGCAAAAAGATTCAATATGACTTTTAAGAGCGTTGTAGCAAAAGTTACTAAGGAATCTTTGGTAGTGATGAAGGGAGTTCGCTGTAGGAATCTATATTATCTGAAGGGAAGCACCGAGATTTATCAAGTAGCTTCAGGAGTTTTAGAGGCGGACATGTGCAGACTTTGGCACTACAGATTGGGGCGCACAGGTGAAAAGTTACTACAGGCGCTGTGCAAGCAGGGGCTATTGAAGGGAGCCAAGAGTAGGAAGATTGAATTTTGTGAGCACTGTGTTCTTAGCCAAAAAACTAAGGTGAAGATCGGGACAACAGTTCATAGGACGAGAGACATCTTGGACTATGTGCATATGGATGTTTGGGGTCCCACCAAGACGACATCACTTGATGGTCAACATTGGTTCGTTACATTTATAGATAACTATTCTAGACGTTGTTGGGTGTACACCATAGCGAAGAAGAGTGAAGTCCTAGAGATATTTGTGGAGTGAAAGAGAAGATTGGAACTGTAGACAGTGAGAAAGATCAAGATATTGAGATCTGATAATGGCGGAGAGTACACTTCAGACACCTTTCAGCAGCTATGTCGAGACGAGGGCATAGAGAGGCACTTTACAGTTAGTCATACACCGTAACAGAATAGGGTGACAGAGAGGTTGAATCTGTCTTTACTGAAGAAGGTCTGATGTTTGTTATCACAAAGTGGTTTGGAGAAGATCTTTTGGGTTGAGATATTTTTATATGCAAGCCACCTCGTTAATAGGTTGTCTTATCTGCGATTGAGGAAAAACCCCTATGGAGATGTGGTCAGGAGAGTCAACACACAACTATGATCAGATCAAGATATTTGGGTGCCCTACTTTTTATAATGTTAGAACTGATAAATTAAAACCTCGAGCTAGGAATGCCATATTTGTGAGATTCAAGTGTGGTATGAAATGATACAAGATTTGGGAGGCATTTGAGAAAAAAAACTATGCTTTAGGAGCCATTTAAGAAAAAAACTATGCTGAGTAGAGACATCACGTTCGATAAGGCTTCACTCTTGAAGCCTACCAACTCTCATTAGGTGGAGAGTACCCCGACAAAGGAGATATTACAGGTGGTGAAGATTGATGCAGCTCTACATAGTCCAGATAAGACCATATCCATTAGAGTACTGACTAAGGTGACGCCAGACGAGCACATTGAGGACTTGGAGGATACAGGTACGACAGAGCAGGATCAGGGACCGACGTCTCAGGTTCAAGGTTCGATTGTGGTTCGGAGACCCAGGAGAGACATATGGTTGTCAGCGAGGTATACAAATATAATGGTTGCATATGCACTTTCGGTGGAGAGTGTCGACGAGATGATTCTTACTATATTCAGAGAGGCTAAGGCTGATTTGTGGCAGGAGGATATACAGGAGGAAATGGAGTCTCTTCAAAAGAACGACACATGAGATCTTGTTGAGCTTCCAAAAGAGCTAAAGGCAATTGATTGTAAATGGGTGTATACCAAGAAGGAGGGTATTTAAGGCACTAAAGTGAGGTTCAAAGCTAGATTAGTAGTAAAGGGTTATGCATAGAAAGAAGACATTAACTACAATGAAGTCTTTTCTCCGGTGGTAAAACACTCTTCGATTCAGATCTTGCTAGTTTTGGTGGCATGGTATGGATTGGAATTGGATCAGTTGGATATGAAAACAGTTTTTCTTCATGGTGATCTTGATAAAAAAATTTATTAACTTAGTCATTAGGGTTTCGAGCTGCAGGAAAGGAGAAATTAGTGTCTAGAAGCTTGTTGTAGATTCGTGCTTATTGAGGCATGTTAAGGCCATTTAGATGAACTACAGGTGACTTGATCCTTTGAGAGAGGGGGTATATAGGCAACCACACTGGTGCAGCCAGATTTGGAGAGATAACACATTGGTACTCTTGTTGGTATCAGCTCAATTTTAGGAACACTTCGCCGAGGTGGAGAATTGTTGGTGTTTGGTGGGAAAATTGAAGAAGAAAATTAAGAATTGAATTTGTATTATTCTCTCTAATAAACTTAGAAAAAGAATGAATTACAATCCTCTTAATGCAATCTCTCTCTAACAAACTTAGAAAAAGAAATCACAATTCCCTCAATCGGTTTTCCGGTTTACAAAAAAGAGATGGGATCGAGGGAGACCCTTCCCTTTGTTTAACCTGGGTTTTTCTTGGTGTCGATGGGAGTTCAGATCCTTGTATCCCGTTGACGATCCGAACGTGTTACTTCGTGGAACAAGGTTGATTCTCTTCGTTGGACGTTAAGGAGAAGAACTTGCGAGGCAAGTGTAAGAACTCTTGACGAGTTAAAGGACTTCGAATGAGTTTAAAACTATTTGAAAGAGTTAATTTAATCCAACCGAAATCGGTTTACAAGCCAAGATCAAAGCTCCAAAGCTCCAAGCTCTTTGTTGCCAATGAAGATGATCTTCAAGAGCCTCCAAATCTAAAGATCTTAAAAAAAAGATCTCGAACTCAATTGAGTTTTTGGTATTTATAGGGGATTAAGAGGTGTAACTGTCATCCTTAATTTGCTCCTAAGTGGAGGAATGATCCCTAAAATCGTGAAAAACGATTTTAAAACCCGTTCAGCTCGTGTTTGAACAAGTCAAACGTAAAATTCGCGTTCTGGCACGAATTCTACGTTCTGGACCTGGGACGCAGAGTTAGGCTCTACATTTGAGGCTGAAAACGCAACAATGAGCTCTGTGTTTTGAGTCTGGAACACGGCCACAAACTCCGCATTTTGAGTCTGGAACGCGGCCATGAGCTCTGCATTTTGCTTTAAAGAGACCATCAACTTGTACACTCATATGTTAGAGTGTTGTGAAGATTGTCATCTTGTAATCTTCCCCTTGGCTCCTTGAAATGCAAGAGTCATCAGTTGTAACTCCCGATTTTGATTGTTAAGGCTATTGAATTAGAGCTTTCATCGGTTGTTGTGAAGGTCGTCAGATTGTATTCTTTATTATCACGCCCTGCTTCCCGAAATACCAGGAAATTGGAACATGAACAAGTCTGTGACGTATTAGACTGAGAAAAAATAAGTACTAGACCCCTTCTACTCAATCTAATATGCTAAGCGTTAAATAATATAATGCGAAGCACATGTCCCAATCACAGTAGCAAGAATATAATAAACAACTCAGAATAAGATAATCCATATCACAAATAAAATATCATCCCAGACATAATATTCAAGTCAACATATTTTGATACAAAATAATCCAACTAAAATACTAAAAAATATAAAAATACACTAATCAAGCAGAAAAGGAAAGTGCTACAAAAGTAAACAAGGACCATCAACAACTAAAAGGAAAAACTAAGCTTCGGCTTCTTCTTCTTCTCTATCTGCAAAGCACTTCTGCTGAGAATACTCTGGCTCCTGTTAAACATGTTTGTCCTCTAAATCTGACGTACAACTCGAGAGAACATGAGCACGTCAGTGTGCATGGCACACGACAAGATCTCAAAAGGAAGAATAGAAACGGTCGAACGACCAATGTAATAACAGATGCAACAACAGTAATGACAATAGAAACATGCAGCTAAAAATCTAACAACCTAGATGCAATCCACTACTAGAGTATAACAATCAGAAGAATCCACAAACATCCGAGTAATAAGGTCATACAACTAGATAGAATCAAAACTTAAAAGTCTACAACACGAGACGTAGTACGTCGAGCGAAATAATCCAAATAAGGAAACCCTCATGTATATACCATATGTCTTAAATTGTAGATAATTAAATATTAATCTTGATCTATGTATGAAAAGAAATATAACCAGTCCACATCTCATAAGAATCCATAATCATCCACGGTGATAACCTATATAAGGTGATAATAAAGGAAATTCTAATTGTAGATATCAAACAAAGCCCACCATAGGACACACAAACATATTATTCTTATTTTACATGTTATTTAAATTGGAGAAGAATATTTTCATATATATATAATCGGGTTCCTCTAAACCTGTCCGGGAACCACGCCTTCAAGTCAAGTATTGCCCCTTTGGCCCATGTATATATATAACTCGCGATATCAGGAAAGCGCATGTGTCCATTTATATACATGTTATATTCTCCGTCCAATTCTCTTTTATAAACCTCATGTTTGTCAGTTTAATTTAAGTGACCGTACATGAAATATTGTGCACTAGCTATGGAGTTACCGTAGAACGACTTCTATAAAACTATGAAAATAACCGTGACCCATAACACGTCCGATCAAGAGTGCATCGTCTAGTCGATACTATAATAGTAATAGTCAAGGAAACCTCATACTTGGATATCGATATCAAGGGAACTCGAAACTCCTCACATCGGGATATCGATGTCGAGGTGAGTATAGCCATGCTTTGAAGCATGCTTATAAATCATATTTTTAATAGGAACCGTCTTCATGTACAATCTCTCCTATTGGATAACAACTAGGTGATAAAATAACAATTTCCATACAACCACTCATCAAACAAATCCCACGTATGTAATAATATATCACAGTCTAATCTATGCATGTAATTCATAACAGATCTAAAGTTCTAATAAATTACAATTAAAAATTATAAATTTGCACGTACTTATTTCACGAAAATATAAGAATTGAATAAAAATAATCGAGAATCGGAATCTTACGCATAATTAATTTACAATAGATCTAAAATTGTATTGAATGATAAACGAGAACAAGGATCTTGCCTCGGGTTTCCGTCGAACGTATTGACGTTGACGTGCGAGTCCGTGGTGAGCGTCAGTGTTGAGGAGCTGGCGTGGGCGGTCAACATGCAGATCTGGGTTGAGAGGGTTGGATGTGAGGCTGCGGGAGGAGACTGTGGGGCATGGGGGAGAGTGTCGACTCAACGTTGCGGTTGGTCGGGGCTGAGGGGCGGTGAAGGGTGGTTGAGGGGCTGGTCGGTGGTCAGCTTGAGGAGTGGCTGAGGGGTGGCTGAGCAGAGGAGGAGCGGACTGAGGGGTTGAGGAGACTGACTACAAGGGGTGAGCAACGGAGGAGGCTGATGGGCTGCGGGTTAAGGCGAGCAGGAAAGCTACAGGGGCGGTGAAGTGGCACGGGGCTGCGGCAAGGAGAACAATAGTGAGGAAGGCTGGCGTTAAGGGGGTAGAGGAGACAGCGGCTGGGGAAGAAGCAACTAGGGGAGGCTGGAAGAGAAGAGGGTTTGGGCGTCGTCGGAGGTGGTTGAGCGGAGAGCGAGAGAGAATACGAGCAGGCGAGAGATGTGGCGTTTGCGGCTGCTTCCGCAAGCGGCGTCGGTGACAGGGGAGAGGAGAGGAGCAGTGTCGACGAAGGCTGCAAGGGGTGGAGAGGAGGTCGACAGTGATGGGGGGAGGTAACAGCGTGAGGTGTGGACGGTGAAGACGGCGCTGAGGTGGTGGTGAAGATGGGTGCGGAGGAAGGAAGAAGAGAAATATAAAGGAGAAGGTGGCGGTTGTGAGATAAAAACGAGAGAGAGAGAGAGAGTGGGGGAGTGGGGGGGGGGGGGGGAGAGAGAGAGAGAGAGAGAGAGAGAGAGAGAGAGAGAGAAGATTATGTATAAATAGGATTAGGGTTTAGGAAATAATTCGAGAATAATTAGGGACTAATTAATATAATTAATAACAATACTTATAATAACAATAACAATAATAAAACCAATTTCAATTTAAAAGTTTTCACCACAACAATTTAATTTATAATTAGCAAAATCATTAAATAAATATAAAATCGGATTTTTAAATCCTAAGAAATTCTAGAAAATCGAGAAAATATAAATACTCTTTTGAAAATAATAATTTAATATTTTTAAATACCAGAAAAATTATTTAAACTAGTATCGGAAATTCATGGTCATTACATTCATCGATCTACGTAAAAGTTTTTAAATTATAGCCTACTAGAAGCCGTCAAATTATAACTTCCATCATCGGTGTTTGATGGGGATCAACTATCTGCAGTAATTTTTAGACAGTCTACAATTGGATAGCAGATTTTTGGGCCAAACATGATTCTTAGTCTGTTTTGATTTTGGTTTTAGAATTATTGGGATTCCTAGTCTGTTTTGATTTTAGTTTTAGAATTGTTGGATTCCTAGTCTTTTTGGTTTTAGGCTTTCTATATATATAGAACGTTTTAGAAGAGAAATCAGAGAGAGAAAAGAGGTGGTTTTGAGCACTTTGAGAGGGAGATTTCTGAGAGGTGAGTTTAGATCTTTTGGTGAGAGTTATTTTGAGTGTTTGTGAGTTGTAACTCATTGTTTTTCTCCTCCATATAGGTGGCGTTTGGTTGTTTGCAACTAGAGTTGCAATGCAAGTGTCACTTGCATGCAACTGAGACGTTGCAACTCTTCTTACATGCAACTACAGTTGTAATTGTTTGGTTTAAATTTTAAATTTTATAACTTATAGTTGCAGCTGTTTGATTATGCTTATAACTTAACATATGCAACTCATAAAATATTTTTAAAAAATAATATTTTTTAAAAAATAATATATTTTTAAAAAATAATATATTTAAAAAATAATATATTTTTAAAAAAATAATATATTTTAAAAAATTAATATATTTTTAATAAATAATATATTTTTAAAAGTTAATATAATATTTTTAAAAATAATATAATATATCATTTAAAATATATATTATTTTTAGAAAATTATATTATTTTAAAAATTATTTTAAAAAATATATTATTTTAGAAAATTATATTATTTTAAATATATATTATTCAAAAAATATATTATTCAAAAAATATATTATTTTAGAAAAATAATAGTATTCCTGGAAAATTTTATTTTTCAAAAAATATATTATTTTAGAAAAATATATTATTTTAGAAAAAATATATTATTTTAGAAAAAATATATTATTCAAAAAACATATTATTTTTAAAAATATATTATTTTTAAAAAATATATTATTTTTTTTAAAAAATATTATTTTAAAAATAATATATTATTTTAAAGATAATATATTACTTTTAAAACTAACATATTATTTTGAAGAAATTATTATAATAATAATTATTTTAAAAGATTAATGTTGTTTTTTTTTAAAAAGTTTTTTGAAGAAATTATTATAATAAGAATTATTTAAAAGATTATTTTAAACCTTTAATGAATTTATTTTTGAAATATTAAGTAATGATTTTGATTTTAATAAATTTAGGTCAGTTGCAACTAAGTTGTAACTATGACTTGCGGCCATTTTTGACGTAAGTCATATGTTGTAACTAAGGGTTGTTTTGCAACTGTGGTTGTAACTGCAACTGTGAGTTGCAGCAAAACAAACAAATGCAACTAGTCAAATTGGACCTAGTTGCATGCAACTAGGAGTTGCAACCACTCCAGTTGCAGCCTACCAAACAGCCCCATAGTGAAAACTCATCATCTTCTCCTCGTGAACGTAAGCAACTTGACGAACCACGTAAATTCTCTGTGTTTGTGATTGGTTTGTGCCGTTCTTTTGTGAATTGTACTCGTTAGTTCTTCTTCTCTCTTGTTCTCCGACTCCTGTGGGTATTTGGTTCGCGAGCACGCTTCTGCCTACGTGCAACGATAGTGAGTATTGATAGTATAATCTGTCTTCTAACAAATTCTTGTAGATGGATCATATCAAAGTAATAATGAATTGAGGATTTTATATTCTTGGGTGTAGAAGTAGGACTCTGATTGGTGGATTACCCACAGCCCCACGTGAAGATCCTAGCATTTCTCGTACTATATTATATATGGCCATAAATTTACTTACACTTGTTGTACCAACTATAGTAACTAGTGATCTTGAACTTATCACCTCTCAACACTCGTTAATCTTCTGATGTCTACTAACATTAGAAGATAAGATATGATTAGAGATAAAAGAATAACAAGAAGAATAAGATACTTAGCTAATCATTCGTTAATCCAATCCCATATCACCAACTCACTCGCCCACAAACTTAAACCTCTAAGAACATGACAAGGGTTGACTGCACTTCCTTTGACGATTAGAACTCTGAGAAATATTCCAAAAGAAACTTATTCCCCTTTCATATAATATTATATAGGTAGCTAACTCAAAAAGAGAAATAACTTTCTCCGCCTAAATTTAAATGATGACAAGAATCTGAACCCGCTATTACTTTGCTTTTGGGTTGGCGCAAGCATCTTGTACGCACATACCTCAAAATGAACCGTGAATCAACAAAAATATGAAGTTTAGATATCATTGCACTGGCTCGTAAATTTTTTGGTACACCAACTATCCAGTAAACAGACAATTATTTAATGTAATAGGAAAAACATATAGAGTGCTCGTGAATAATGTTGGGAAACATATGTCTCACTATGGAGCATACGTGCAATCAAAAATATCATACTACTACAATCATCAACTTTAAAATATGTTCTCCTTTCTTTATGCACAGTTTTCTACATATGACTCCCTGTAAGAATATTTTTTGTTTTGTTTGACAGAATAGTATTTTATATAACCTACTAAAAAGTTAAAAAAGCTAGTGGAATTTTGGGATGGAGTATGCTTGTGCAAGTCAAGTTAGAGATCGTCTCCACTTCAATAGTGACACAGGGAACCAATACTGCAAGGCTCAGTATGCGCATAGAATGCACTGGAATTGGATGTTGATATTTCACCATCCTAATCAAGACAATATTTATACAACAATTGCCAAGTTTCAAAGCTAGCTAGAACTAGTTCAATCTAAGTTGACGTTTTATGAGTGTTGCAGTTTAACTAGTATGTCATATGTGAGCTTGATGTTGTACAAATATTCTTTCTTCTGATATAATTTGAACGTGTCTGCTTTCTTCTCACTAATAGATTAGAATGGGACCAAATAAAAAGAAGTGGAGATAAGACCTCCCATAAAGTTAAATATTACACCATTAAAGAGGTGGTCTAGTCACTTCTTTTGTATCTTGTGCAAAATGCTAAATCAATAATTAAGGTATAATGCTCTAAGTAGTTGATGATGTCAGGCCTTAGAACTTATAGTATCTCACTTCTGGTATGAGTCAGACAGTATTCAGTAATCACGATCCATGGATTAAGGATGCACTAAATGGATATTAATTATTAGATCATCGGATTGAAGATTGTTAACCGATCCAAAGGTTGATATCACCTGAAAATAATGTCGTTGTTGGGTAATAAAACATTTTAGGAAAACATTTAAGGAAATAAGAAAGATAACCCTTGAAATTGCCTCTCTTCAGATTTGAGAAATTCTGGTTAACCTTCCCATCCTTCTCTCCTTTCATCAAATTATGCTGGAATTCATTCTATTCTATAGAGGATCCCTCCAGAAATCTCCCTCTCAAATTGAAACTCATCAAGAAGAGAATCAAATGGTGGTCCAGGCACAATCTTGCCTCCTTCAAACAGCTCTATTCTAGAGCTATGGATCAACTCAATTTTCTCAACTCCATTGAAGAATCTAGAAGTCTCTCTCCACCAGAATCTCAGCTTAGAGTCAATCTGCATGACCAGCTTCTCCTTCTTGCTAAGGCTGAAGAGATCAAGTGGAAACAGAGATCTAGAATCCAATGACTTAAAGAAGGAGATAATAATTCTGCTTTCTTCCACAAAGCTTCTTCTTTTCGCCGTAGAAAAAATTTCATCCCTCATCTTATGGTTGATAACGTCCTTATCTCCGTAGAGTCCGACATATAACAATATTTTTTTGATTTCTTTTCCAAGCTCTTTCATAAACCTCCTGATTCTAACATGCTGCTGGACTGGGATCTCTTTTACCCTCATAGCAACATAGATCTTTCTTCACTTGATCATCCTTTTTCCCAAGAGGAAATCTTTGCAGCAGCGTTTGACCTTCACCCAAACAAGGCTCCTGGGCCCGATGGGCTTCTCATTCTCTTCTTCCAGAGATTTTGGAGCACTATCCAAACATATGTCATCTCCTTTATTCAAGCTCTCCACTCCAACCCTCAATCCCTTCACAACATCAACTATTCTCACATTTGCCTCATCCCTAAAAAGGATGGTGCCAGCAGCCCCAAAGACTTCTGGCCCATCAGCCTCATCAACAACTTATGTAAAATATTTTCTAAAGTTCTGGCTAATAGACTGAAAACATTCTTGCATCTGCTGGTGGATAACTCTCAATCAGCTTTTCAGTTAGGTAAATCCACGTTGGACTCTATTCTCCTCGCTCATGAGGTGATAAACTTATGTTCCTCTGGTAAGAAAGAGATTTATGCAATTAAAGTTGATTTTTTCAAGGCTTTTGACTGTGCCAATTGGAATTTCCTCATCTCTCTCCTTCAAGCCAGAGGCTTCGGCCCTCAATGGTGCCTCTGGATCCATCATATCATTCATTCATCTAAATCTGCTGTTTTAGTTAACGGGACCCCTTCTAACTTCTTTAGTTATTTTAGGGGTCTCAAACAAGGTGATCCCCTATCCCCTATGTTATTTTTTATTGTAGTTGACATTTTAAACAAGATGTTGATTACTAGTGCAACTTCGGTGGACTTATCTGATCTTCAGCTGAAGGGCAAGCTTAATTCCATTAGAGCTCTCCAATTCGCAGATGATACCATCATTTTCAGTAGGGCTTCTCCCACTGATATGACCATTCTCAAAACTATTCTGTTTCTCTTCGCCAATATCTCTGTTCTACACGTTAATCCTCAAAAAACTAATCTATTTTACCTTGGTAAAATTCCCCATAAAAGCTCTCAATTAGCTTCCATCCTTAACTGCTCTGTTGGCTCACTCCCTTTCACTTACCTTGGTCTACCTCTCAAAAGAGGTAGCTTCCATCCTTAACTGCTCTGTTGGCTCACTCCCTTTCACTTACCTTGGTCTACCTCTCAAAAGAGGTTCTTTGACCAGAAGGGAGTGGCATTGGCTCACTCCCTTTCACTTACCTTGGTCTACCTCTCAAAAGAGGTTCTTTGACCAGAAGGGAGTGGCATCCCCTCCTGGATTCTTTCATGAAAAAACTATCTCTGGAAGAATAAATCCCTCTCAATTGATGGCAAACTCACTCTTCTAAATTCAGTTCTCTCTTCTATCTCTCTCTACTACATGTCCTTCTTCAAGATGCCTACATGGTTCATCAAGGCTATTGATAAAATCAGGAGGAACTTTCTTTGGAACGGAAACCACATCCAGTTTAAATCTAAATGCCTGGTCAATTGGGTAACTGTCTGCAGGTCCAAGCAAGAGGGAGGGCTGGGGGTAATTGATATTTCTTCTTTTAATCTTGTCCTTCTCTCCAAGTGGTTTTGAAAAGCTTTCGACAGAAACTCTCTCATTAGTAAAGTTATTTTCTCTCTTTACTCCAAAAACAATTCTAACCCTTTCGTGCATCCCCAAAAAACTCTGCATCGAGATTCATCCTTGATTTGCATTTTATTCATTCCTCTTTTTTTAGCATGGTTAAATGGTAGGTAGGCGATGGTAAAACTTGCAATTTCTGGTTTGATAAATTGACTAATGATAACTCACTTAGTAGTCTTTTTCCAAAAGCATGCCATCTTGCATTCTCATCTTACAGCTTTGTTCAGCCCCAAGGATATATGCTCCAATCTACCTAGTATTGGCACCCCATTCTCAGAATGGGTATTATCTATGAAGATAAAAGGGACATTGACAAGCTCTTAACCCACCTGGAAGGGTTCTCAGTTGCTTCTAATGTTAATACTGACAGTATTTGCTGGCCTTATCATCCTACTGGCTCATTTATAGTTAAACCTTTATACAGCATCATCACCTCTGGTGGGGTTAAGTCTCATATTCACAACTTCATATGGAAAAATCTCACATCCCTCTGAAGGTCAAGGTCTTGTTCTGGATCATTTCTAAATAAAAACTCAACACCAGAGCAAATTTGATCTCCAAAGGATGGTCAGGAGATACCCATTGCCCTCACTGCAACCAGGAGGTCGAGACTCAAGATCATCTATTTATCCTCTGCCCTTTTGCTAATGAAGTCTGGTCTACCCTCCTTCCTCTCGCTCCTTTTGCTAGGTGGCCCCAATCAATGGAGGAGCTGACTCTCTTATACATGGATTCAAATACTTGTGCTGATATTAAAATTATTTGGAAATATCTGTTATCGTGCTTCTGCTGGTGGATGTGGAACTATAGAAACTATCTCATATTTAGATATTTCCCTGCAAATCCTATTCATATCGCTGCTAACATTGCTAGGTATGTCATTTTTTGGACAGATGCCGAAGAAGATAGATTGGCGAGGCGTATTCGTAGGGCTGCCCAAAATCCGAAAATGCAAGAAATAGCTAAGAAGAACACTGCTGTCGCTTATGGAGATAATCTCTCTGATGTCAGTTGATGCGACCAGTTTTTCTCTCTGTCCTGGCTTTTCTCGATTTTTTGCTGTAGAATATGGTGTTGTCGATTTTCAGTGTTGGTGTCTGCATGTATCAGACTATATATTATCTCGTGTGTTTTTTCTTTTGGCCTTGAGTGAGGACATTATTTGAGTTAGCTCGGTAGGTGATGACTAGGTCCGCTCCTTACCAGCTTTCTTCTCTTCTTTGTTCTTCCCTCTCGGTTTTTTTGTTTTGTTTTGTTTTGTTTTTGTATCAGACTTCTTTCTAGTATCCTTATATAATATCTTTTATGAACAGGGTACCTCACCTAGTTTCTCAGTTCAAAAAAAAAAAACCCTTGAAAAAAATCCACCAAAACAACCGTTGCTTATGGAAATGGGTGAGATATTCACACAAGTCATGCCTAAAATGAAACCAAGTAAGATGCAGCATGAGAAGTGGCTCAAACCACCAACACATGGCAGATATAGCAAGTAGAGTATGAGAACTTCACGCATAGCATCATGCCTGTAACGGGAATAAAGCATGAACCTTGCCTCACTCGCTTTGACACCTAACCCACTCTTATCTGAGTTATCTCACACTAAACAAGCTCATTCTCTCCCAATTAGGGATTAGGGAAAATTAATTAATTAATCAACCCTAGCCGCATGTAGACGTCAGCACATATATATACTTAAGTCACAAAGCTAGATTGCCATATCGGAAAATAAACGGTTGTGATTTGAAAGAATCAGACGACTTTATCTATCGTCTTGCATTTGTCACGCCCAGAAAAACATGGGGAAAAAAAAAGATACCTTAGAGAGTTTTTCTCTGTGAAAAGACTTATGTGACGCGATACGAAACTTAATACTTACATCACTATCAACTAGCAGGGCATGCTATATTAATAGAAATTACATCAAAACTTACTGCACTAATAAATGGCAATGGTTTGTGCGTTAAGATTCGTGCCAGACCGACCAAGCATCTGTAAAGAGCCCTCCACAGATTTTTGTTACCATGTTTCTGTTTTCAGAAAAGCTCACAATTTACTTGTACAAACAGGTACGGCGGATGTATGAACACGTCTCCAGTGACGAATAACAGCTAATTACTTACATTATCCCTCTCTGCTTACTCTACTTCCGTTGAGCAAAAGATGTAGAAAGTTCCAATTCTGGAAACATTCACTACACTTCACAGCACGTCATCAATATCTAACGCTGACGTGTCACGCATCCAGCCTTTGTTTTACTATAAATACCCTGTGCGAACTTCCTCAGTTCTCTCATTCATTTCTCTTCTGATTAACTTCTTGATTTCCACCAACATGAAGAGGTTTGGAGAGAACATGGACAGCGCCAACATGGCGGGCGTGCTCATGCTGCTATCCCGAGACGGGGCCCACTACGAAGGCAGGGAAATGGGCCTGGGCCTTTCGGGCCGCTCGCAGCCGGGCCGAGTGTTTGAATGCAAGACCTGCATCGGAGGCCACCGGGCCAGCCACAAGAAGCCCAGGATGAGCGATAGTGGGCCGGGCCAGGGAAAGCCCAGGGTGCACGAGTGCTCGGTCTGTGGGCTTGAGTTCGCCATCGGGCAGGCCTTAGGAGGCCACATGAGGAGGCACAGGGCCGACGGAGGCGTGCACGTGCACGAGCAAGTGCAAGTGCACGGGCGTGGGGAGAAGAAGAGGGTGTGGCTGGACTTGAACTTGCCGGCGCCGGAGAATGAGATGGAATGTAGGAAGAATATGGGGTTTGGGATTGAGATCGGGGAGAAGATTCCAATGGTGGATTGCTTCCATTGATCATCTCATAGCTCTGTTGTTTCACAAATTTTAAACTTTTTTTATTACAATTTTTTCTTTGTTTTGTAGCATGAGATATATGTCATACTCTTATGTATTTTTTTCCCTCTCCCACTTTGGTCTTTTGGTATTTGAAGAGACTACAATTTCTTACAATAACGGGCTATAATATAATATTATTTGATGTAACACATGATGTGCTGCTACTTTGTTATTGAGGTTATTATTACTATGGAAGTATAGTCTTATAATAAAAATGGAGTTTCACTAATTTCTTTTTCAGGAAACACGAGGGATTTATACCTAGTAAAGTAAGTTCTTTTCTATTAGAAAAAAGCTGGCCATATACAATTGAACAGTATTGAGAAGATGTATCGCATTGGCATTATGACAGTGAAAAGAATAAAAGTTCAGATGAAATATCAGTAGAGTATAGAATCCCAATTCAGTATTTTATTTATTTATTTATTTTTATTTTTTTGGGGAAAAATTAATGTGGTTACCAGAAAAATGCCGTGGACATTAATGTTACATGATTCTTGCCGTCCAAAATTATTATGAAAGGAGGAAAACGACACAAATCATTTGTTTATAAGTTGGACAAGAGGTAGCATACAGAAATAAAAGTCACTTTTAGCTCAATCAAACCACTGGATTACAATTATAATTAAGATCTTATATATTTAGTTTCATAATTAACAAAGTTCCAGAACATATAGCTAGACAACCAATATTATGGTCCTAATTAAACATGATCAAGTGGGTAAAAGGGTTCCAATACTTTATGATTACCCTAATTAATTAAAGTCTAGTTAGCAATATTTTATGAATAGATATGTTAGCTTATGCCAAAAAGTTGCCTACGGCTGAAACAAATAAGAGTTTCTTAGTAGAATATAAAAAGGTTATTCTATCACTACCAAATATACGGTGGGCACAAAAGAGAGTCATATCTCCAAGTGTGATCATTCATGTTGGCAATGAAACCTAAATACGTGTTTATTTTGATAATATCTGTTGGAATAATCAGCATTAATTTCTTACTTACAACCAAGCGCATTGTTAACCGGTTTAGTAATAGCAGAAGTACTAAGTAAAGCAATTTTCATTGCTCAAAATTAATTCATTTTTTCATGTAAAAAAGACTAATCCAACTATTTCACCAAGTATATATATATATAGCAGTTCATTTATTTCATCTTTCCATTTGCACTTGAATGAAAACTGATAGATTTCTAAATTTTGGTGTACATATAAATGGCAAATAGAGGTGTTCAGAGATAGAATTTCTAAAGAGTTAAGTACTCTCTTCTTTTTCTTCATCTTTTTTTTCCATAAGAATTCAATATATTTATGAGTTTTTTTGAGCGAGGTTAAAGAGTATTCATGTGTTACAATCTTCTCTTTAATTAATTAGTAAATTTATCTTATTGTCTTTGTAGACATAAATCAAAATATATTGGTTGAACCAAATTATACACTTAATTATTAATGCAATTAATTACTCTATTTCATGGTAACATCTCACATGTTAAAAAAATGGGGTGTAGTAAATAAATCTTCTTGCGGAAGATTTGAACATAGCCAAGTGGACAAATACAAATTAATTAGATGTCTATCTATCTTATACCAGTAAAATTTGCTCTTCCACTTTTTAACAGAAGAATGATAAGGAAATTTAAGAAGAATAAAAACGTCATCCTCTAATTTCTCAAAATAAAATAAAATAAAATAAAAAGTCCAGACAGGGACAATAAAAAGGAAAAAAGAAGGACAAGAGTCGGTTGATGCTGTTATCAGATAACACTATCCAGTATCTATATCATTTCACTTCACATCCAATTAACAATTATAAAGTCAAGCAAAAGAGTAAGTTAACCCAATGAGCATCATACTGGAGTAATTCTACTTTGGTGAAAGATCAACAGTACTTGTGATTGACATACAATAAAGAATCAAACAAGCAACATGCACCAATTAATACATCAATATTGAAGCTTGGCATGTATTTCACCCCAACATAGAAATTAAATCTTATGAGATATGGCCTTTACAGGAAACACATGATGCCCCTGAAATTGAATTATGACAGG
>NC_033795.1:2631833-2650911 GCF_001876935.1 Asparagus officinalis | reverse complement strand
GAAAAGCACAATCAACGCCAATGACGCTGCTGCTAAGGCTTTCAAACAAGCCAAGAAAAACGCAGCTCGTCGACGAAGAAGGTCCATCCGACGAGCACATCTCCGAGAAAATTAATCCCAAGTCCAACGCAAGGATTGCGTTTCCGAAGATTTGCACAAGCATTGCGTTGATACTCCAGAACGCACACTTTGAGGTAATGAGTCCAATTACAAACCTCGAGTGATTCAACTTAAACGCGACCCTCAGTGGTGCGTTGTCCAATCAAAGCACAGCCCTGTGAAGGGAAAACAAGCACCTCACGAGTGCGTCCAAACAAAACAAGACCCTAAGGGGTCTGTTCCGTCAACTAAACGCAGGCCAAGGCCTAGTGTTTATAAAACAAAACGCGACCCTCGCACCTCGATTCCCGAATGTGATAGGGTCCATCAAGTTCAACAAGAACCAATTCCGCCCATCCAAGGACAGGAGGTTTCATCCCCGATGAAGAATTGTCCTCGGGTCTCTGATTTGCGAGAGTTACTCTCCAGAGAAAAACCAATGCAACGAGCAGCTCATTCATGTCATTGTGAGCGGCTTATTTCAACAGTCCTCTCCGAATGTCATTGTTGTATGCCTGAGTCTCGCAGGTCTGTATTCGACAGATTGTCTGACGTCGCAAGACCTACCAAACGACGACGTCAAAAGAAGAAAGTTTCTGAAGCTGAATACCCTCAGGTTACCATCAACATGACCAGCAGAGGAAAAGCCCCGTGTCCCAGTTCCGATGAATCAGAAAGAAGCCATTCCCGGACCGTTCGAGAAATTTGCGATGAGTTCGAAGGGGTATATCGACATACTCGGTCACGGACTGGAGCTATCCGCCCGGTTAATTACCAAAAGTTAGCCCAATGGATTACGACAAGTGATGAACATTCAGCAATAGCTGAATCTCAATCTTCAAGCTCTATCGGAGCACAGAAGGTTTCTGTTTACATGACGGGAAATCCTGAAGACATAGCCAAAAGAGTTGATGAACATCACGTCATGCTCCAGGCGCAACAGGAAACCCTTCTCCAGATGAAGGATATGTTGGCCCAACTTCTGGCTGAAAAAGGCCAAAGACCCGAGTCTTCCCGGAGGACTACGTCAAAAGGAAAGCAGAAGGTGCACGAACACTCAGATCGTGAGACTCACAACTTAGATTCTTCTTCTGACAATGAGATAGACGAACTAGAAGCCCGCCTTAACGCAATGGCCAACAGAAGCGAGCTTCGTGAGGAAGGAGTGATACGACCCTACCCTGCAGAATGGGATATGGCTCCCTACCCACCAAAGTTTAAGGCTCCGGCGCTGCAACCTTTCGACGGTACAGGATCACCAAATCAACATATCTACTACTTCAAGTCTCAAACAGGAGATGTGGTAGCCAATGATGCCATCCTGACGCGCTTGTTCATCGGCACTCTTAAAGGGGTGGCCTTTGAATGGTTTATGAAACTGCCTGCTGGATCTATCCAGCGTTTGTTCATCGGTACTCTCAAAGGAGTGGCCTTTGAATGGTTTATGAAACTGCCTGCTGGATCTATCCAGAAATGGGTGGATCTGGAAAGGCTTTTCTTGGCCAGATTCTTCGAAGATGACACGGAAGTCTCGGTCCCTACCCTTCTTGCCACAAAGCAAAAGAAGGGAGAATCTATTAAAGCCTATGTGGAAAGGTTCCGTAGCATGGCATTGCGATGCCCATCAGGTATGACCCAATCAACTCTAGTTGAAACTTGCAGGCACAACCTGCAGACTCAGCTCCTCGCTCAGATGGGAGTAGCAGAATGTCGCTCCTGGAGACAACTAGTTTCGCAAGGAGAACAAGCTGAAGAGATTGTCGCTCGGGTCAAAGCTGAAGAAGAGCCACAACCCAAACCGCAGCAACAACGCAATCAGAACAATGCCCAGCGGTCTAAGGGAAAAGAGACTCTAGCAGCTGACTACACGCAAGTACCACCGCCCACTAAGCAAGGCAAGACGCCCAATCAACAAAGAGCACCCAAGCAGTATTCGTTCAAAGAAGAGCATGTGGACACTCTGTTCCAACTACTTCGGAAGAACAATAAATTGCAGCTCCCTGAAATCAGAAAACCAGATGAAGCAGGGAAGGTAGATGACCCCAATTACTGTCGCTATCACAGGTTCTTGGGACATCCTACCAGAAAATGCTATGTGTTCAAGGACATTTTGCAAAACTTGGTGAATGCTAATGTGCTTACTCTGAAGCCGGAGCAGAAGACTGTATCTACTAACTTGATTGCGGTCCAATTCGGTGATTTTCCTCCTGTAGCTGCTGCAGACGGTGTCATCCCAGTCCGTAAAGGGGAGATGCACCTGAAAAACACCGACTTACACAATCAGAAGGACAGGGGGTTGGTACCCCTCACAATTTCCAAAGGAGAAATCATGTGGGTCCACCCTGATCTAGTGGAGGACCAACAGTGGACGAATACCTGGTCCAAGAAGAAAGGAGGCAAGGCTAAGTCTTCTAACATGATTAGCCCCTCCGTTACTGAGAATGATGACCACCTCAAAACCCTTACAGATTCAGAAGAGGAGAGGATTGCCCTGGCAGCATATCCGGGAGATCACCCTGGCACTCGGTCTGGAAAGACTTACTTGAAAGACTACGGCCAGAATGCTCAAGAAGTCGAGGAACAGCCCCAAGACGCTGGGGGTTCTGTCCCGAAAAAGCCGGCTGATAAAGGGAAACAAAAAGAACTCCGTTTCAACAGGAATCTCCACCCGGAACACGGGGAGTCTAGCACTCCCTTTCAGTTCAACGTCATGGCACAATTGGCCAACATACCGGCCAGAATTACTCTATATGAGCTCCTGAGGTTGTCCAAAACTACCAAAGAAGCCCTGATCGAGGCCTTAAAGAACACGGAGAGTTTCATCACCCAAGTCATCCCAGTTCCTGAAGCTTCTGATAATCAAACTTGTCTACAGTGCTTGCAAACGGCAAGAAGTCTACCCTGTATATCATTCACACAAGAAGACATGCAGGTCAAACACGAACATGACCGACCACTGTACTACACAGGGTATATCGGATCTTCTGAAATCAGTCGTGTCCAGGTTGACCCGGGCTCCGCACTCAGCATTATGCCTAAGATCAGACTTGTCGGCAATGTCTGCAAACTGCAAGAAGTTTACCCTGTATATCGTTTACTCAAGAAGATATGCAGGTTAAACATGAACACGACAGGCCTTTGTACTATACGGGGTATATCGGATCTTCCAAAATCAGTCGTGTCTAGGTTGACCCGGGCTCCGCACTCAGCATCATGCCCTATATGGTCATGCAGGTCTTAGGGATTCCTATGCATCGGCTGCACACCACCCAGACTACTATCTTCGGGTTCAATGCAAATAGCACCCGACCCCTGGGAAAGATCAAACTCAGATGTCAGATCGGAGATCTTAAGTCTGAAGTAGCATGCTACATCATAGATGCGGACACATCCTACAACCTTTTGCTAGGACGACCATGGATACATGCAAACCGCATTGTCCCATCTACTCTGCATCAAGTCATGAAATACGCCAATAACGAGGGCGAAGTTCGAACCCTGATTGCAGAAAAATACCCTTTCCGAGGAGTGGAGAACTTTCATACTGATTCCGTTTTCTACTCAGAATCACAAAAAGAAGAAGACGTTGATAGCGGTAATGAGGCAGATGTCGAACCAGATCTAGAAGGGAATTGTCCGTGGGAGTTAAACTTTGATGTAATTGGGTCAGTCAAGAACAATAACAATGTACCGAGTGAGGGCGAGTGGTGCATTAATGAAGATTTTATTTTGGCGTACTTGTCTGATGAACCCATTAAAGCTGGACAAATAGTAAATGATCATGATGCAGGTACCCACTCATGGCACGCATTATGTACAGAGGCATGTCTAACACTCCCAATCAAGTCATCCTTCGCTTCCGATGAAGAGGTGGAAGACGCACAAAAGGCTTTCTACAAAGTCCCGTCCAAAAGGAAAGGGCAGAAGCCGATCCAGTTCGGTAGAGTCAAACCCGAACAACTTAAGCGAGGAAGTTCAGAGGAAGATGACGGAGTTCCTCAGTTTCATTATCACGAACCCAATTCCATCCAATTGATGAAACGAATGGGGTATAATTTTAATGAAAAACAGGGTCTGAACTTCGGGAAAGGCAGACGAACCCCAGTCCGAATGTCTCTAGCCCCTGAAGGAAAACCTCAGGATTATTACCACAAAACCAGAAGTGGTTTAGGTTATGTCACAACTCCTCCTGCCTCAGAAAATGAAATCAGTAATCATCTGCGTCAGGATCATTCGTCCGGAACCTCTTCCTGGGAATCCGTCGTCAGTGTTGGACCTTTCTTTAAAAGTTTGACTGTGAACATGGCTTCAACCAGTCACCCCGATGAAGATGCAGGGGGTGACGAAGAGTTAATTGAGTCAACCAACGATCCTTGGATCAAACGTCTTAACATTCTGTGGGATATGCGCTTTGAACAACGCGAACCACCCACTGAAGATAAGGTGATCCAGGTCAACATGGGAGATGAGTCTGACCCAAGCCTATCTTTATAGCAGAAGACCTATCATCATCCGAGAAGGAAGACCTTATATCTCTCATCCGAGAATATATAGATGTCTTCGCTTGGAATTATGAAGATATGCCTGGCCTTGACCCAAAGGTGGCCATGCACCGTCTCAACATCGATCCGGATGTCAAACCCGTCAAACAACAACAGCGTCGGTTTCGTCCAGAGATCATGGAATCAATTGAGTCAGAAGTTAAAAAGCTTATAGACTCGGGTTTTGTTAGGGAAGAACAACATCCTGATTGGGTGGCCAACATTGTTCCAGTTCCCAAGAAAAACGGTAAGGTCCGGATATGCATTAATTTCCGCGATCTTAACGCAGCCTGTCCAAAAGACGAGTTTCCTCTTCCTATCACTGATGTCATGATCGATAATACTTGCGTATATGAAAGGATGTCTTTTATGGATGGATTCTCCGGGTACAATCAGATCAAGATGCACCCGGATGACGAAAAACACACTGCTTTTAGAACACCACTGGGGGTGTATTGCTACAGTGATGCCCTTCGGATTGAAAAATGCAGGTGCGGCTTATCAACGTGCAATGAACACGATCTTTCACGAACACCTCCGAAAGAAGATCGAGTGCTATGTTGATGACATAGCAGTAAAGAGTCAATATAAAGACGATCATCTTGCAGATCTGAAGACAATGTTCAAAATCATGCGAGCACATCAGCTGAAGATGAATCCGACAAAATCATTTCTTGGAGTTTCAAGTGGGAAATTCCTGGGATTTATTGTCACATCCAAGGGAATTTCTCTTGATCCAGAGAAAGTGCGTGCCATCCAAGACATGCCACCTCCGAAGAATCTCAAAGAGCTCAGAGGTTTGCAAGGCAGACTGGCCTACATTCGAAGATTCATATCAAATCTTTCAGGGCGTTGCCAACCTTTCTCTAAGCT
The DNA here is from genome assembly GCF_001876935.1 of Asparagus officinalis. Classification (NCBI taxonomy): domain Eukaryota; kingdom Viridiplantae; phylum Streptophyta; class Magnoliopsida; order Asparagales; family Asparagaceae; genus Asparagus; species Asparagus officinalis. The sequence goes on along the minus strand of NC_033795.1, from coordinate 2,645,398 downwards.
CATGAAGAAAGGAATATCCTTTGTTTGGGATGGAGAATGCCAAAAAGCATTCGAGGAGATTAAGAAATATCTCACTCAACCGCCTGTCCTCGTGGCTCCAATATCAGGGAAACCATTCCTGTTGTACGTGAGAGCCATGGAACATTCTCTTGGTGCTTTGTTAGCCCAGAACAACGATCAAGGGCAAGAACAAGCCATCTACTATTTAAGCAGGACTATGATGGGAGCCGAACACCGGTACAATCCAGTCGAAAAAGAATGTCTCGCCTTGGTATTCGCAGTTCAAAAGATGCGACATTACCTAGTTGGACAAACAATTCATGTCATTTCTAAGGTGAATCCCTTAAGAGTTCTGATGACCAAACCATCGTCTCTAAACTTCCGGCTTACGAAATGGGCTATCCTCTTGTCACAGTATGATATGCAATTCATGCCACAGAAGGCAGTCAAGGGTCAAGCATTGGCAGACTTCTTAGCTGATCATCCAGTGTTGGGAACATCTAAGTTGTATGAAGAATTGCCTGATGAAGTTGCTGAAACTTGCGTTACTCAAGAAATCGCGCAAGTGTGGAAGTTGTTCTTCGACGGGGCATCCAGAGCGAATCCTCATGGAGCAATCACTGCAGGGGTGGGGGTGGTACTCGTCTCCCCGAATGGTCACATAATACCAAGAGGATTTTCCCTAATCAAACCCTGCACCAACAATGTAGCCGAATATAATGCCCTATTATTAGGAATGCAATTTGCTGAGGGACTTAATGTTCAGCGCCTTGAAGCTTACGGTGACTCCCAGCTCATCGTTAATCAAATCCGGGGAGAATACGAAGATCTGATCCCGTACTACTTCGCAGTGCTAAAGCAAGCTAAGAAGTTCGAGGGTTTCTTTATTGAATACATCCCGCGAGCTCAGAATGCTTATGCAGATGCATTAGCCTCCTTGGCAACCTCATTAGCATTACCCCCAGGGGCTGAGACTACTATCTCAGTTACAGGACGCGAGTTATACTGTTTTAAGATTCCTACAGAGGAAAGCTCAGATGAGACATCGATAGGAGAAGTCTGCACGACCTCGATGGAATTAGAAGCTAGAGATTGGCGATTCCCGTACATCGATTATGCTATATACGGAATTGTGCCCGATGACCCCAAGGAAGCGGCCGCTATCAAACGGAAGGCCCTCCAATTCTATTATGATGCAGTTTCTCAAACCCTGTATCGTAGATCACATGATGGAATTTTGCTTCGATGTCTCTCCCGGAAGGAGGCAAAAGAAGCTCTTAAGGAAGCTCACGACGGAATGTGCGGAGCTCATCAGCCTGGAGCTAAGTTAGGCGATCGTCTTCGACGAATTGGTTATTATTGGCCGAAGATGTTCGCAGACGCGGTGGACTACGCCAGACATTGCCACGAATGCCAAATTCATGGCGATTTTATCCATCAAGCGCCGGGTAATCTACATCCTACATCTGCAACATGGCCATTTGAAATGTGGGGCATGGATATTGTGGGACCAATCTCTCCTCCAACTTCTAAAGGGCACCGGTTCATTTTGGCCGTAACCGACTATTTCTCTAAGTGGGCAGAGGCAATCCCGCTAAAAGAAGTCAAGACAAAGAATGTGATTAAATTCATTAAACATCATGTCGTCTACCGCTTCGGAGTCCCGAGGCGAATAGTTCACGACAACGGGACACAATTTGTCAGCTTTGGATTTCAGAGATTCTGCGATAAATTTCGCATCCAAAGTGTCGCATCCACGGCATATTATCCGCCGGCAAATGGTCTTGCAGAGACTTTTAACAAAACTATCGTGAAGCTCCTCAAAAAGTTTGTTTCTAAGAGCCGACGAGATTGGGACGAAAGACTCGGTGAATGTTTGTGGGCCTACCGCACAACAGTAAGGACCCCTACAAGAGCTACACCGTTTTCTTTAGTATATGGCTGCGAGGTCGTACTGCCGTTAGAAATTCAAATTCCTTCTTTAAGAGTCGCTATCGCAACCAGACTAACAGAAGAAGAGAAGCACGAGCGACGTTTACAAGAACTTGAAGCTTTAGACGACAAACGACTTCAGGCTCAACAACAGATTGAATTATATCAAGCCCGTATCTCTAAAGCCTACAACAAAAAGGTCAGAGAACGGATTTTCAAGAAAGGTGATTTGGTTCTGGCTAATCGACGACCCATGGTAATGACCCACAAAACCAAGGGGAAGTTCAATCCCAAATGGGAAGGACCCTTTGTTGTTGAGACAGTCTATTCCAACGGAGCTTATCGTCTCATCAACAAGAAAGGCGACAGACTTATGATGCCAATTAATGGAAAATTTCTCAAGCAATATTACCCGTAAGCTACAAGTTTCTTGAGCTTAGCTGGGGGTTGCTCATCAAATGTTTGTCTGAACAAATAAGTTCTCCTACTTTGTATGTCGTCAAGTTAACACTACACCTCTGACGATTTAAAGTTCATTTTAATAAAAGAATTCTCTAAAGTCTTTCAGATAACTATCAGCATAATCTGTTTGAGAAAAGATCCCAATCTTGACTGCGTTCAGCTCTCCTGAACGCAAGTCCTATGGCTACATTCAAAACATGTCTACGGCTGCGTTGCAAGTCCTACAGCTGCAGAATCTGATGCTGCGTTTACAAATTGGAGTGCGTCAGACTTGTTTGAACACAGTTCAAATCTCAAAGCCGCGTTCATATCTATTTGAACACGAAGTCAGAATCCTGCGTCCTTGATAGAGCCTGCGTTCGGCTCTCCTGAACGCAAGTCCTATGGCTACATTCAAAACATGTCTACGGCTGCGTTGCAAGTCCTACAGCTGCAGAATCTGATGCTGCGTTTACAAATTGGAGTGCGTCAGACTTGTTTGAACACAGCTCAAATCTCAAAGCCGCGTTCATATCTATTTGAACACGAAGTCAGAATCCTGCGTCCTTGATAGAGCCTGCGTTCGGCTCTCCTGAACGCAAGTTTTATGGCTGCATTCAAGACATGTCTACAGCTGCGTTTCAAGTCCTACAGCTACAGAATCTGACACTGTGTTCGCACCAATGAACGCACAACATGATCGTTCCAACTTTCAGAAGGTACTCTACAAACTAGAAGAAACCTAAAAGATCAGACTTATGACTATCATCCAAGTCTTGAAGTCGAGGTCAAACCTGTTGGGAAAAGCCAGATGTCCTCAATGGGCCTGCGTTCTAGGAACTCTCAAGTCCGAAATTCTCAAAGGTTCTTCCAGTTCCTTCAAAACGAAATTTATCATCCGGGCCCACCAGTCTGTATCACTAGAGTGAACCCAAGTAGGAGCCCTGAAATCCCGAGAAGGGAACTCTCCTTTGACAGAGATAAATGTTCTAATGAACACCTCCGCCAGTTTAGCAGGCTCTCCGACAGGATGCTCTTTTTGGAATAAACCTGGCTTCAAAGCCATAAAATTATTGAAGCCAGCGGGATGAGTACCCCGATGAGTGATGTGCCCCGTAGCAACACCGCCTTGGTCCTGAACAAGTTCCCAATTCATCGACCGCGGGATAGAAGCGCACTGATAATAAGAGATCGGTCACATCCGCTCCAAATTGGGAAGGAAGAGACGACGGTTGTTGACGACCTTCAGCCATTTGTAATTCCCCTCGGACATCCGCTTGGGATCCATTTTTACAGAGTCCCCGAATAGGAAGGATGGCTTCTTTAAAATCTCACGCTCTGCGGTTTCAAATTTTGCATTCGTAACCAAAGACCTGAGAGTCTCAGGAAAAGCCTGAGTGATGAGTTTTGCCCGTTCCTTGTGGGTATCCTGGAATATGGGATACTCGAAGGCAAAACTGAAGACTGTATTTTTTACCGCACCTCCCGCATGACCAAAGTAGTAGTTGAAGGAAAGAGACTCGTTGGAGTAGCATACTGCAAATGGAAAAGCTAGTCAAAAGAAGTCCAAGTTTAGACTTGCAGGGTCTCAACCCGCATTTGAAATTTCGAACGCAAGGTTTAGACCTGCGTCCAGATCATTAAATGCAGGGTCTCAACCCGCATTTGAAATTTCGAACGCAAGGTTTAGACCTATGTTCGGATTAGCAAACGCAGGGCCTCAATCCACATCTAAAATCTTGAACGTAAGATTTAGACCTGCGTTCGGAGTCTTGATTGGCCCAACTTCTGGCTGAAAAAGGCCAAAGACCCGAGTCTTCCCGGAGGACTACGTCAAAAGGAAAGTAGAAGGCGCACGAACACTCAGATCGTGAGACTCATAACTTGGATTCTTCTTCTGACTATGAGAAGGAGATGGAAAAAGAACTGTATCCTCAGTCGACCAAAGTAGACGAACTAGAAGCCCGCCTTAATGGAGCTAGCCATACGTTTAATTGGTAAACACTGAGAATTATCTCTCGAGTTTAAAGATGGAATACGGAACGCCAATCAAGGGTCGAAAATGAGAGACCTGTCAAATCGACTTCCAATGGGTCAATCTTACCATTGGTTGAAGGAACCAGCGACGAAGGCGTGAGAACCTGATCATCCCCAGAGGTTCTAGCCGAAGAAGCATCCTGAGCTTCGGCTATCTTCGATTTGGACGCCATTTTCTTCTTAGGTCCCATGGCAATTATGGCGAAGAAGACGAAGATGGGCGAAGTATTTAGGAACGGATCTTTTCCTCCGTTGAAGCGCTGGAGAAGATGAACAGTAGCCCTGTTTAGAAATCAGGTAAGAAAGGGAAAAGTCGAATGACTTTTTGATTTGACCTCAGTGGTCCATTTATAAACAGTTGTAGCTGTCAAATCGAAGCGGGATTTTAGGTAAAATCTTACCTGAAACGTGGATCTCGCGTTTTCAAATAAGGGGGGGGGGATTTTCAACTCGCAAACGCACCCTCATGTTCAAACAGTCGAACGCATGATTTAAACATGCGTTCTGATGGCCGAACTCAGCCTACCACATAAATAACTCCTTCAAAGGGGTTAATATTCCAAGTAATAATCAGACGGCCGAGATCGTTTTAGCTCAGACGAGCTGATCAAGAAAATTCTTCCGAAGCTGTCTTCCTGACTAAGCAGGGGATGAAAGTCTGTTCGTACAAGCTGAAGTCCAAGCCATTGTTGACGAATCAAACAAGAAAAAGGATGTCAACAAATTTTTCTAAAATCCTGAGATACTCTACTCAGTCTATGAGGAAATACATTCAATCAGCAAAGTTTTGGGTTCCAAAGTGTTTCGAAAATTCGTCCCAGTCAACCGCGAACTTTCGAAAACTTTGGAGGGGGTTCTGTAGGTTGTCTAAAAATCAAAATAGATAGCTGACCCCCCATCAAACACCAATGATAAAAGTTACAATCTGACGACTTCCAGAAGGTTACAACAACCCCAACCTCTCAATGCGGATAGCACTCCTGATGCAAAGAAGGAGCATGAGAAGTGGGAGCGTTCAAATCGCATGAGTCTTATGATCATTAAGCGCGGCGTTCCGGAAGCCTTCAGGGGCATAGAATCCGAAGGGATTACTAAGGCTAAAGATTTCCTTGCCGAAATTGAGAAGCGTTTTGCGAAAAACGATAAGGTAGAAACAAGCACGCTTTTAGCTCGCTTGATTTCAATGAAGTATAAGGGCAAAGGAAATATCAGGGAGTACATTATGGAAATGTCTCATATTGCTTCAAAGCTTAAGGCACTTAAACTCGATCTTTGTGACGAGTTATTAGTGCATCTGGTTTTGTTGTCTCTTCCTGCACAGTTTAACCAATTTAAGGTCAGTTATAACTGTCAAAAGGAGAAATGGACTCTAAATGAGCTCATTTCATACTGTGTGCAAGAAGAAGACAGGTTGAAGCAAGATAAGACAGAAAGTGCTCATTTGGCCTATGCCTCTAAGGATAAGGGCAAGAAAAGGAAGAATGATAAGGAAGCTGCTAAGGGTCCAGTTGAGAAGAAACAACATAAGGATAATCAGGGTTGTTTCTTCTGTAAGAAGCCTGGACATGTAAAGAAGGACTGTACAAAATATCACGCCTGGCGTGATAATAAGGGTACGTTCCTTGCTTTGGTCTGTTCTGAGGTTAATTTAGCTTCAGTACCTAGAAACACTTGGTGGTTAGACTCTGGTGCTACTACTCACATAAGTGTTTCTATGCAGGGTTGCCTGAGCTACCGAAAGCCAAGTGATGTTGAAAGACACATCTTTGTGGGCGACGGACAATCGGTAGATGTGGAAGCAATTGGGCACTTTAGGTTGTTGTTAGGAACTGGTTATTATTTGGATTTAAAAGATACTTTTGTAGTACCGTCTTTTAGACGGAATTTGGTTTCTGTTTCTGTATTGGACAAATCAGGTTATTCTTGTTCATTTGGAAACAGTCAATTCAGTTTATCTTTTAATTCAAATGTTGTGGGAACCGGTTACTTGAGTATTTATGACAACCTATATTTGCTTGATACAATTGCTTCTTACAATGAATCCTTGCATGTGGAATCACGTGGTACTAAGCGTAAATTAAATAAGGAAAATTCGGCGACATTATGGCATAAGCGCTTAGGTCATATCTCAAAAGGTAGAGTTGAGCGTCTTGTGTCTGATGGCATTTTGGATTCCCTTGATTTTTCGGACTTCGACGTATGTGTTGAATGTATCAAGGGAAAACAGACCAAAGTGAAGAGATTAGGTGCCAACAGATCTTCGGATGTCTTAGAATTGATACATACGGATATTTGTGGGCCATTCCCTACGGAATCCTGGAATGGTCAACAATATTTTATATCATTCATAGACGATTACTCACGTTATGGGCACCTATATCTTATTCATGAAAAATCTGAGTCTCTGGACATGTTCAAAGCCTATAAAGCTGAAGTTGAGAATCAACTCAACAGAAGAATTAAAACCGTCAGATCTGATCGTGGTGGTGAGTACTACGGTAGATATGATGGTTCAGGTGAACAACGTCCAGGACCATTTGCTAGATACCTAGAGGAATGCGGTATCGTCCCACAGTACACTATGCCGGGTTCACCTAGCATGAATGGTGTAGCTGAAAGACGAAACAGGACTCTTAAGGATATGGTAAGAAGTATGATTGCTCATTCTTCTTTACCAGAGTCACTCTGGGGAGAAGCACTTAAGACAGCAGCTTACATTCTGAATAGAGTACCAAGTAAAGCAGTTGCTAAAACACCTTATGAGCTTTGGACTGGTCGAAAGCCCAGTTTAAAGCATTTACATATTTGGGGATGTCCAGCTGAGGCAAGGCCTTATAGGCCAAATGAAAAGAAATTGGACTCCAAAACAGTTAGCAGCTACTTTATTGGGTACCCTGATCGCTCTAGGGGCTATAAGTTTTATGATCCCACTATAAGGAATATTTTTGAGACGGGAACAGCAACATTCTTTGAGGATGTTGAGTTTGGGGGGAGAAATAAGGTTAGAGACATTAGTTTTGAGGAGGAATTGGCTTCAGATCCAATCCATACAGTTACTTTTGACAATATTCAGGTTCCTATACCTGTTGTTGCTCAAGAAGTAAATCCGGAACCTCAAGATGATAATGTTGAACAACTCCCTGTTCCAGAAGAACAAACTCAACAACCTCAAGAACCAGTGCCATTAAGGAGATCCACGAGAGAAAGGAGAAATGCTATTCCGGATGATTATATTGTATTTCTCCAAGAACATGAGGAAAGTAGTGGAATGTTAGAAGATGATCCAATCAACTTCTCTCAGGCCATGAAAAGTTCTAACTCTCAACAGTGGATTGATGCCATGAATGAAGAGTATAAGTCTATGCAAGACAATAAGGTTTGGGAACTTGTCCCATTGCCAGAAGGTGCAAAACCAATTGGTTGTAAATGGATTTTTAAAACCAAGCGGGATGCAAACGGTAATGTGGAGAGGTATAAGGCGCGTCTTGTGGCTAAAGGCTATACTCAAAAGGAAGGCATTGATTATACAGAGACTTTCTCTCCGGTTTCATCGAAAGACTCTTTCAGAATAATCATGGCACTTGTTGCTCATTATGATCTTGAGTTACATCAGATGGATGTTAAGACTGCATTTCTCAATGGAGACATTGATGAGATGATTTATATGGTGCAACCAGAAAACTTTGTGTCAGGAGACCCAAAGAATATGGTTTGCAAATTAAGGAAATCCATCTATGGACTCAAGCAAGCTCCTCGTCAATGGTATCATAAGTTTCAACAAATAGTTATCTCGTTCGGTTTTGAGATGAACATTGTTGATGACTGTGTATATCACAAGTTCAGTGGGAGTAAGTATATTTTTCTGGTTCTGTATGTGGATGACATCTTGCTTGCCACTAATGATATAGGCATGTTGCACGAAACCAAGAGATTTCTATCAAAGAATTTTGAGATGAAAGATCTTGGGGACGCCTCTTTTATATTAGGGATCCAGATACATCGAGATCGCTCTCGGGGTATTCTTGGATTATCACAAAAGAGCTATATCGATAAGGTACTTAAAAGGTTTGGCATGCAAGATTGCAGACCAGGTGACACCCCTGTTGCTAAAGGAGACAAGTTTAGTCTCAATCAGTGCCCTAAAGGTAACCTTGAAATTCAGGAAATGCAGAAGATTCCTTATGCTTCGGCTGTAGGAAGTCTAATGTATGCTCAGGTATGTACGCGTCCGGATATTGCGTACATTGTTGGGATGTTAGGCAGATACTTAAGCAACCCTGGTATGGATCATTGGATAGCAGTCAAAAGGGTTATGAGGTATCTTCAGAAAACAAAAGATTACATGCTCACATACAGAAAATCAGAGAAATTAGAGGTCATTGGGTATTCGGACTCTGATTTTGCTGGATGCCAAGATAGCAGGAAGTCTACATCAGGCTACATTTATATGTTAGCAGGAGGAGCTATATCATGGAAAAGTGTCAAACAAACACTAGTAGCTTCCTCCACTATGGCAGCAGAATTTGTAGCTTGCTATGAGGCATCCAATCAGGGAATATGGCTGCGAAATTTTGTCACGGGACTGCGCATTTTGGAAAATGTTGAAAGACCACTAAGGTTATATTGTGACAATAAATCTGCAGTAATGTATTCCAATAACAACAGGAGCTCAACTAAGTCAAAACATATTGACATTAAGTTCCTGGTTGTGAAAGAAAGGGTACAGAGTGGACAGATATCCATAGAGCACATTGGGACAAACTCCATGTTAGCTGATCCTCTTACTAAGGGATTGCCACCTAAGGTCTTTCATGAGCATACTGCTCATATGGGTGTGGTATTATTTGAGGATATTATGTTTTAGTGGGAGTTTGTATTTGTGGTGCTTTATGTTTGTTTGTATTGTCTGATCAGAATAAAGTTTTCAGTTAAGACACTCTGTTACATTATGTTTGGTTTTGACCTCACTAAGGAGGACCAGTTGAAAATAGACATGTACTGATCACATTGCATGTAATTTTCATGCTGCACATCCATGATTGATCTATGTCGTTTGATTGTATTGGTATATGTGACCATTGATGGGTCGAGTCACGATAAATGTGACGAAGGCCGCTTTGATCCTATATTGATATAGTCAATGGACGAGATTGTTCGGAAATACCATTTCAGTGATAGCAATTTTTGAGCTCATAAGGTTATACACAATTTAAGGAATCATATGGTGCCCAAGTGGGAGATTGTTGGATTTAATCTAATAAATCTATTTGTGGGCACATATGATTAATCAATGTGTATTGCTATCTTTCAGGATAACCCACTAAAGTGATCAATTAAGTTGGGTTAATTTGGTATTTAAATGATCATGGGGTCATATGTGCAGATACCAGGTTGTAATTGTAATTTATTGAGGGGCTAAATTACAAAAGTACAACATCTATAAATAAGGGGTTATGGTCCCTAACCTAGGGTTACATTCTCTAATTCTCTACACCCCCATCTAGCTAGAGAAATTCGGCTAAAGAGAAAACCCTAAGGTTAGAAGATCCAAAACCCAAAATCAAGATCAAGCAATGGATTCAGGTATAAGCTTCCGCTCTCTTTTGATTTTGTTAATCTCTTTGAATTAATCATGACTATATGGTTTTAGATCTCAAGTTTTATGATGTAGATCAAACAGGGTGATGATTCCCCCGTGGTACCTCCGATGTTCAAGTAAATTGATGAACTTGAGCTTGAGTGGGGTGATAGAACAATTTTTTTTATATGCTATGTGCATTAGAGATGATAATATCTGAGATTCAGGTCAGGAGGAGAATTTAGATTGCGAACCTTTGATTATGGCCTCTTTTGGCTATGCTAATAACATCTGCATATAAAGAAGATGTCAATGACAGATTGGTCACTTCGTCCATGCAAATGACGGTGACAAACTGTAAGCTGGAAGGTGAGCCATCCTTTGCTCTACACTTGTCGGCTGACGACAGGAGGAAGATCACTTCGGCCTCGATTTGAGGAGCGATCGATGGGACGTGGGCTGATAAGTGACGTGATGACGCATGGCCTGTTAGGGACTTGGGTAGTATGGGATGCCTAAGTCCCACATCGAGTAAAATGAAAAGCTTGATGGAGTATTTAAGTGACTTGGTTTTTCCTTCTTAACAGCTAGCTTTTAAGAGTTGGTTCCCCAAGTTGCTTGTATCCTAACAAGTTCCCAAGCACAGCATTGGGGTTTTGGTTGGAAAATCGAGGGTTTTAAGCAACGCCTTTTATCATTTTTCTTCGGCTAAAGGGTTCATTTTTTCCCCTCCCGATTTTGTTTCTTTTATCGCTGAAGGGGCTGTGAGTTTGTAGAAAGAAATGGCCCTAATCTTGCATCTTTTTAAATTAAACATAATTTTTTCAGATGCCTTTTTATTTTGCTGAGAGAAAAAGAATTTCTTTGGAGAGAAACAAAGTTGGGAATTTATGAAATAATGCATTTTGAGGAATTTTGCTGTTAAATTCACCAGTAACAAAATCTCTTGTGCCTCTGTCCTCTGATGTTCGAAAGGCTCGCATCCCGCCGTAAAATGCTAATTCTCTCTACAGCTCGAAACCCTAAATTGAGGATATTTGGAGCGATGAACGTGAATCGCAAAGAGAGAGGGGATCTGGCTGCGACTCTGAAGCTAGATGAGGAATTTCTTGGGCTAGCGGTGAAAATGAATGTAAGTGATTGTGAGGGCTGACATTGTGAGCTATCCTTTCATCACTCGGGCTGATTCGGTGAATTGCTTGAACTTTGTTCTCCTTTATCTTTCAGATTCTTTAGTTTTCGCTATGAATGATGACTGAACTAGTAAAAATGACCGATGTAGATTATTGCACTAAGTTTTCGGGGGAAAATACATGTTTAAATACCCTTTAATCCTAAGGATTTTAATCTTACATTCCATTTTTCAATACATCTAAAAAAATCCAAGGGAAATGACATATTTGGATGTCCGCCATAACCGAGACTCATGGATTGCAATTCAAAGATAGAGCAATCATTTGGATTAGAAACAGGCGGGCCAATGCGTCCTTTTATGCAGAGGATTTATCTTGGGTATTCAACTATTTTTTTGGGCAGAAATTAATGCTCTCTATAGCAGTGTATAGTAGAAGTAATACTGCATCCAAATGAACATTTTGGATTGTAATCCTAAGTACTTTCACCCAAAGGAACATAGGTGCAACCCAAGTATTCTCATCTAGAACGATATCCAAATTTTGATTTACATCCCAAATAAAAAGTAGTAGGAAGGTAAGGATGATGGAGAAGATTCGCTCCGTTCAAGAAGATGGTCTTCTGCTGAAACTAGACCTCCTTTGGAGGAGACGGTAATTTATAGGTCCCTCCTTCGGCGAATTTAAATTATCTTCCCACCACATGATCTAAATTAGTTCTTAGTGAAGGTAATTCATGCTAAATGACTCGTCTTCCCAGTGAAGCACTCAGGATGCGAGGTTTAAAAAATCTTCGGAAATTAAAGATATTGGTATGCTGATAAAATGCTTCTCTGGGTGTATTTATGCTTTTGTAACCATGTTTCACGCCTCTGCTGTATTTATTTTCATGTTTACTTAATAAAATAATTACCATTTTTCTTATTTACTGCTTTACTATAACAAAATCCGGGTGTAAAAAGGAAGATATATCTATCTGCCGAAATATATCTTATATTAATTTGTTTACAGTCTGTAATCTGCATAAGTAGGAGCTTCAATTTATGTCTTCTAGCAGCTTACAATTGGCATATGATAACTCTTATTTTTGAAAGATAAAAGATAAAGTTTTGTCATGTGGTTGTGTTGTTTTCTTATGACATCCAGAATATGAGGTTAGGATACTTCCACCTTCCACACAAGTAAACAGTGCCAGAACAGAAACAGAAGCAACTAAGCAAGTGAGAGAGGATAGATGAACATGTATATATATTTTCTGAAGCAGTGGACTCTGTATTTGGATCTCCTTCTGAATGGATTGCTTTCTTCTGAGCTCCAACTTGTTGCCTCATGCAATTATCAGCTCAAGGTCATAAATTCCCTAAACCATTAGTGTCTTTTGAAAGTCATCGACAGTAATTTGATGTTTATATTTTTTCCCTTTTGAGTTCTATTTTCAGATGTATCAGTTGCAGGCAATCCTTTGTTTATTTGCGCGGGTCTGGACTAAACAATAAGAGATGGTTAAGATTTGGAACTTATGCAATTAGTCAAGGTGGAATTGGGGGTGCAGAATATCTGGATGGTTCTTCAAAAGAAGGAGATAATGGATCTCTTTTCGGTGGTTTGGATGGATCAGATGTGCCATTTAGAACTCTAAGTGCTGAAATAACTCAAGAAACAGTGGATTTCTTTGTTAGTGATGCAGATGGAGACCCAGATTGCCCTTCTGAAGGCTACTCCTCAGTTGACCAGGCCATCAACACTTTACGCCAGGGGAAGGTGAGATTCTTGTGGAGGGCAAATTTTCAATTCGGCAATTTTGGCTTGCCCGAATGGTGAAGTTACTTATTTACAATGTCATGCTATTTTCAGTTATCATAGCAGACACGTCATAGGATATTGTTATAAAATTTTTATGAATAACATTGCAGCCTGCTGCCTTTTTCTCAAAATAATTAATGCACAGAGTGCGCAAATGTTGTAGGCTGGAAACAAAAAATAACGCTAGTAGATAATATTCAAATGGAATTGAATTTTCACTCAACCTTGCACCTTGTTTGGGATGCCATCTCCCCGTGATACAAGAGCATACGTGGTTATTGCTCTTTGTCTACTTGTGTGACAATATATACTAGCGATGCTAGTAGAACATAGACCGTGATGACATCAGATGGAAACACTGATGATGCAACCATTGACAGTAAATGGCACCACATTAATTGACCATGATTGCTGGTTAATACTTAATAGAACTTGTTAGTTACTGTATTGATTCATCAATTCTATATCAAGGCATCTTCATTAGAATGTTGTATTTTGGATGAGTTAGCTATTGTTTCTACCCGAAGAGAGGTTAGTGTCCCTAACGTGTTGACATAAAATTTCTAGAACAAGGCCAGGCTTTTTGAGGTTGTCCATGTCTGTGCTTTAGCTTTTGCAAATGCTCCTCAGGATTGCATATA
>NC_033795.1:2614234-2631823 GCF_001876935.1 Asparagus officinalis | reverse complement strand
CAAGCTGAAATTGATTAAAAGAGCGGTATCCCAAGCTAAAAGATGATACTTAAAAAAAACACACACACACACACACCCATATTTTGTCACTTATATTAGTTGATTCTCAAGAGCAGTATCCCCAAGTTAACCCATTCATTTTCTCTAGTTTGTGATTGTTGTAGATGATGAAAACGGCAATCATGAAGGAGACCTTATCATGGCAGCAACCCTTGTAACCCCTCAGGCCATAGCTTTCATGATTAGGCATGGTTCTGGAATTGTATCTGTAGGGATGAAGGAAGAGGATCTGGAGAGGCTCAAGATTCCCATGATGTCCCCCATTACGGAAATTGATGATCTTCCTACCGGAGCTTCAACAGTGACAGTGGTAATGCAGTGAGTTTCAAGTAGCTAAAAATTCTTCCGATTTCCTCATTATTCTTCACCAACATATGTTTTTCTTATGATCAATCTTATGAAAAAATCAGGATGCTAGAGTGGGTACATCTACTGGAGTCTCAGCTGCAGACAGGGCAAAAACAATCCTTGCTCTTTCTTCTCCAGATTCTAAGCCAGGCGATTTTAGAAGACCAGGTCATGTTTTTCCTCTCAAGTATAGGAATGGGGGCGTATTGGAGAGAGCTGGTCATACTGAGGCATCAGTGGATTTAGTTGCCCTTGCTGGGTTGTGGCCTATTGCCGTGCTTTCAACAGTGGTCGACACTGAGGATGGCTCAATGGCAAGTTTGTCTATTTTGAAGAAAATGGCAGAAGACTATGATTTACCTATCGTCTCAATAACTGATTTGATCAGGTATGTCAGTAAAATCTTTTTGCGGATAATATTGACTTCATTATTATATATCTCTACGCCATTTTGATTTTGCTCGGATAAAGCCCCATCAGTACCATAATTGGAATATTCGTTCGATCACCACGGTGATGATATATGCTGAAGAAGGCAGTTTCTGGTTTCCGTGCAAGAAGAAAGCAACGAGTGAGGCAAATACTTTTGATGCCATAATTGCATTCTCTCAGAAGAAAGCATCAGCCAAAGCATGTGAAAATTCATGCATTGTTGTTAAATGCTAGAAGAGATGATAGTAGCAATGTTAAAAAACAAGTTCAATGTGGCCCATAAATTTTGTGATAGAGGTCTGGGTTTTGTTTCAAATTTGGATCCTTTCTCATTTTCTTTGGCAGTGGAAGTACCACCTCCCAATCACAGCTGTACATTTAAATTTAGGATGATTATGATTCAATTTAAATATAACTATCACCGTAATCATGTGCATTGCAGTCATCCCGACTTTTTACTTGAAATAAATTATAACCTGTCACTAAATAATTAACGATTTTGATTGCATAAGTGGACTCTTCACTACCGATTAATAGTGAAAGGATCTGAATTATTGTTGTCGATTCTGCTGTTTGTGTTTATTGCTTTACAGAGTGAGTTACTTCCTTTTTGGGGGGGCTGAGGGTAAAGTTGTTGTCAATCTAACCTCACTTCCTCATGGAGGAAAATTCATCCTTCTTCCAACTATGATCTTGACATAGTCAAAAGATCTTACTAGCTTGCTGCCAGCTAATTGGTTCACCAAATCACACTGTTGCACACACATGACAGCCATTTTCCTTCTTTTGTCCTCTCTTGGGTGCTATGTTACCATTTCATATGTATTCTTAGAGTTTCATTTTCTCCTCAATCCCAATGATTACCTGAGGACTCTTTTAAGACTTTTGACACACTTATTTAATTTGTCTTGTTGTAATTTGAAGTATGGCTTGCTTAGACGCTTTTCACTTTTCTTGTGGTGGTTGTTTATTTTATTATTTCTTGTCCAGTTATTATTTGAATCATGTAACTTATGAAGGAATGATATATTCTAATCCTGGCCATTATCTTTTCAGGTACAGAAGGAAACGTGAAAAACTGGTCGAAAAGATTGCTGTCTCCCGTTTGCCTACTAAATGGGGTCTTTTTCAGGCTTATTGTTATCGTTCAAACTTAGATGGCACCGAGCATATTGCTGTTGTAAAGGTATAATTTTTTTTTCCCAGAGATACAAACTGTATTTGCCTCTTGAGTCGCAGTACTTCCAATCTCTGTTTTTTAGGTTTTCAATTATGATCTTAACATATTCCATATTCTAATAATATGAACCTGTTATATAGTGAAGAAATTTTAGGCGTCTAGTTTGAGAGAAGAGAAACTTGCTGACTGACTAAAAGGTTATTTTCATTAATCTGACAAAGATGTTTAAGATAGTAAGATTTCACTATGTTTATAGTAATTTACCCGAGTGAGGGTCCTTGAGGTAAGGCCCTTTTACAAGATACTTTCCCCTTTCTAGAAATTGTAGGATTATGCTTAGATCATGCAAGTAAAAACCTGTTTCTCTTCCGCTGCAGGTCTTCCATATTGCATTTTCATGTCAACTAGTCTTTTTAATGTTTCCATGAGAATCCAGCAGTTACTTTGTTGGAACATTAGTAAAAAAAACTAAGTCAAAGGTAGTCATCGTGGAATTTAGGCCCATTAGAAGATTGGTTGTGTGGTTAAATACCAAGACCTATTCACGGCATTTTGCCTTCTGGATCAAATTAATGCTAGATTCCAAAATTTCGGAGGAAAAAACAAAACTTGCAACTTCTTGTAGATTTTCCTCCTCCACTCCACATTGTTTTCAACTTTCTTGGAGGTATTGGGTTTATAAAATAGTATTTCCTTTTTTGCCCCTGTCATTCATGGACAATAGTTTAATTAATAACAATTATGATTTATGGACTATCTTACACGCTTACTTTGGAATTTGCAGGGAGATATTGGAGATGGCCAGGATGTTCTAGTGAGAGTGCACTCAGAATGTCTGACCGGTGACATTCTCGGATCTGCTCGCTGTGACTGTGGAAATCAACTAGATTTAGCAATGCAACTCATCGAGAAAGCTGGTAGAGGTGTTCTTGTTTATCTCCGGGGCCATGAAGGCAGAGGCATAGGATTGGGTCACAAACTTCGTGCGTACAATTTGCAGGATCTAGGACATGATACCGTTGAAGCTAACCTTGAACTTGGCTTGGCTGTTGATTCTCGTGAATATGGGATTGGTGCTCAGGTAACAATTTACAAGCTATATTTCTTTATGGACAACTCTGCATCAGTTCTAGCCATCTCAACTTATATGATACATTACTATACAGTGATCACTGATCCATGTCCACTTGATAGGTGGTACACCAAGAACTGTCTATCAATAGATTAGTGCAACACTTGAGACTTTGGGATTAGTATATTGATCCAATGATTTTTCCTCCGTGGTGTACTATCTTGTGGATCACTGTGTAGTACTGAAGCATAGAAGTTGAGATGTCTAAAATGGACGCCTGGTTTTCTCATGAAAGTTGGATATTGACAGGAGTAATTAAAGACCGAGTTTGTGAAGGACAGGCCATTATATTTGAATTCAATTAAACTGTCAATAGATGATATAGATCACAATGTACATTAAAAATGTCAGTATTTTATTTGCAGCTTCATTTCAGTTCAGGTTACCCAGAAGTCTAGTATTCTGAAATGGGAAACTAGCAGATTTCCTTTAAAAATGTAGAAGAAATCTTCATGAAAGAAACAACTGAGTTTGTTTTCATTGTCGCTGAAATTCCGGATATAGTTCTACGTAGAACTTGCATCTTCTCGTATTTAACCACAGTGTGCTCTCAGTCAGTTGCATTAGTGGTGCACCAAATTGATTTTTATCCTTGGATTAGCACATACGAGGATATTTGGAGGGTAGAAGCACTGCTCCAAGGATAAACATCTCTTTTCTATACCTAGTCCGCACGATTAATGCAAGGAGTCCTGATACTATCTCTTTCCTAGTATTGTGGTTTCATTTGACACAATTTTTTTATTTTATTAATTTAATTTAATTTAATTTTGAGCAGATTCTAAGGGACATTGGCGTGCGCACTATGAGACTGATGACAAACAATCCGGCAAAGTTCATTGGACTCAAGGGTTATGGTTTGGCTGTGATTGGCAGAGTTCCTGTAATATCCCCTATAACAGAGGAAAACAAGAGATACTTGGAGACGAAGCGAACCAAGATGGGACACATGTACGGTTCAGATTTGCCCGGAAACCTGTCCGGGTTCCTTGAACCAGATGCCAAGAGCACAGATTCATCGGAGCAGTGAGAGGCCTATGCTAAATATTGAAAGTATCTTACATTAGATGATTTTTAAGGTTTTCCTATTTGTTCAGGGATTGGCTTTAACATTCTACAACATTGATGCAAATGGTTGGCAAACAATGATAAAGCAATTTTTACATGTATAGTTCAGATATTTGGGTTCTTAATTACATTTGTTGGTTGTTTGATTAAGTCATTATCTAGTTTGCTTTCCGTAAGTTGATGAATACGAGGATATGCAGTGGCGGAGCCACATTTCACGTAAGTTTGGGGTGCCTTGGCCCCCCAAACTTTTGGAGTTGAAGGCACCGATAAGTACTAGATTGGATAAAATAACAATAGACCCCTCAAATGTTTTGGAATTTATATTACCACTAAGTATTAGATTTGAAAGAGGAACAATTAAACCTCTCGAAAGTTTGGAGTTAGATTGGATAAAATAATGAGATTGGATAAAAGTAAAATAACCAATAAGTGCCTCTTTAGGGGCTGTTTGGTTGTTGTTGGTAAAGTTGTGTATTTATGACGCAACTTGGAAAGTTGTTGTCCACCTCATCAATTTTACTTTTATACTTTTTTTTGTTTGTTTTTGATTCCATTGGAATCATAAATTGCTTGTTTGGTTTGCAAATGTAACTTTAGGGGTTGTTTGGTTGTTGTTGGTAAAGTTGTGTATTTATGACACAACTTGGAAAGTTGTTGTCCACCTTATCAATTTTACTTATATACTTTTCTTTGTTTGTTTTTGATTCCATTGGAATCATAAATTGCTTGTTTGGTTTGCAAATGTAATTTTAATTGTTTGTTTGGAAAGTGTAAAAAGTGGTCCCTACACAAATGATCATATTGGTTGGAATTATTTATTATTATTTTTTCCTGATTTCAATGACAGCTTTCTCCTAAAATCATGTCTTTTTTTTATGAAATCACTTTACAAGCCACATCAGCATATGAAATCACTTTACACTATTTTCACAACTACAAACAAACAATCGAAAGTGATGAAAGCTGACATTGGGACCCATTTTTTTACACTTTCCATCCTTTTACATGGTAAAAACATACAACCAAACAGCCCCTTAATTGTTTGTTTGGAAAGTGTAAAAAATTGTCCCTACTCAAATGATCATATTGGTTGGAATTATTATTTATTATTTTTTCCTGACTTCAATGTCAGCTTTCTCCTAAAATCATGTCTTTTTTCTTATGAAATCACTTTACAAGCCACATCAGCATATGAAATCATTTTACACTATTTTCACAACTACAAAAAAACAATTGAAAGTGATGAAAGCTGACATTGGGACCCATTTTTTTACACTTTCCATCCTTTTACATGGTAAAAACATACAACCAAACAGCCCCTTAGCTTCCCTTTCTTACATTGTTTTACGAAAATGCCATTTGGCACGCACCAAATCGCCCAGGAGAGAGAACTGAGGGGCGGGACCCACTTGTGAAAAAACACAAGTGGGTCCCACCCCAACTTCTCTCTCCTGCGCGATTTGGCTACGTGCCAAATAGCATAGCTCATTGTTTTATGCATTTACATGACCTTTTTCATTTAGGGCCTATTTGGATGTTTTCCGAAAAAAAGAAAATGGAAAACACACATTTTCAACTCATTTCAGCACATTTTCCATTTTTTTCGTTTGTTTCGCAATGAAATCACTGCCACGTCACATTTAAAGAAAACTCAGACGCAAAAACAATAGTATTTTCAGTAATTAAATATTAGTTTTTAATCATCTATTTCCATTTCTTGTGTTTGTTTGAACATAAAAAAAAGGAAAAGGAAATCAGCCGCAAAAGCAATAGTGTTTTCAACAATTAAATAATCCTTTTTATTCTCAGCCGCCGTTTCAACAGTGCTTTTAGTAATTAAAAAATCTTTAAAGTGACATTTCCAAGTGTTTTCAGAGATTTTTGGTTTGAAAACACTTTTCTCAAAAATCTGACGTGACACCCTCATTTCTTTAAATTACAAAACGAAACAAACATGTGATTTAGAAATCGATTGAAACCAAAATCCTACGTGACATGAGGGATTTCTTAAAATCTGACGTGGCGGGGGGTTTTCTCATTTTTTGTAGCAAACAAACAACCCCTAAAAGTAAAATAACCAATAAGTGCCTCTTTATCTTCTCTTTCTTATATTGCTTTATGCATTTCATGACCTTTTTCATTTAGATTTTATGATACTCTTTCTTATATTGTTTTATGCATTTGCATGACCTTTTTTTATTTAGATTTTATGATACTCTTTCTTATATTGTTTTATGCATTTGCATGACCTTTTTCATTTAGATTTTATGATATTATATCTTTGAATGAAAACGCATACAGGTTTGGTTTGAAGTAATATATTAGAGGGAAATTAAGTATTCATTTGGAACCAATTAGATTTGCACTCCCGCCCATTCCCGCTTGAATTATTAGTCGCCAGCTCACCGATCCCCGCCCTCAAAGCTAGCGTTCACATCACCCAACCAATCACGTCCGTCAATTTCCGATAAAACCGACGGCCACGGATCGCCCACCTCACCGATCCGCGGCCCACCCCCATCACCCAATCAAACATCATCCCCCCA
This sequence comes from Asparagus officinalis, assembly GCF_001876935.1. Classification (NCBI taxonomy): domain Eukaryota; kingdom Viridiplantae; phylum Streptophyta; class Magnoliopsida; order Asparagales; family Asparagaceae; genus Asparagus; species Asparagus officinalis. The sequence goes on along the minus strand of NC_033795.1, from coordinate 2,625,054 downwards.
CCCCCCCTTATAAATACGATTCCTCACCCGTTGGTCATCTCATCACAGCAGCGGAGAGGAAAAACTTCACCTCCAAAAATTCGCCGAAACTTCCCGAGATCCCGCGATAGCAATGGCGCCCAAGGCGGAGAAGAAGCCCGCGGCGGCGGAGAAGAAGCCCGAGGAGGAGGAGGGGCCCAAGAAGGCTGAGAAGGCCCCCGCGGGGAAGAAGCCCAAGGCCGAGAAGAGGCTGCCGGCGTCGAAGGAAGGGGGAGGGGACAAGAGCGGCAAGGCGAAGAAGAAGAGGAAGGCGAAGAGCGTGGAGACGTACAAGATCTACATCTTCAAGGTCCTGAAGCAGGTGCACCCTGACATCGGGATCTCGAGCAAGGCGATGGGCATCATGAACTCCTTCATCAACGACATCTTCGAGAAGCTGGCCCAGGAGGCCTCCCGCCTGGCCCGCTACAACAAGAAGCCCACCGTCACCTCCCGCGAGATCCAGACCTCCGTCCGCCTCGTCCTCCCCGGAGAGCTCGCCAAGCACGCCGTCTCCGAGGGCACCAAGGCCGTCACCAAGTTCACCAGCTCTTAGGCCAATTAGGGATATAGGGTTTCGGTGTGATGTAACTAACTACTTTTGATGTTATCCGGTTGGCTGAAAAGAAGAAAAAAAATTAGTCTTTTTGACTTTTAAAAACTTGGCTCTTGATCGTCAATTTCGGGTTCCTTTTGCTCAAATGGTAAAAATTAGTTTTTTCTTCTTCTTTGGTTTGGTTGGCGACTATGTTGGATTTACGTGGAAATTAGGGTTGCTTCCGTGCATAGTGCTCTTTCCGTAAAAAAAAAGTATTATCTCTGACCTTTTTAAGGTGAAATCGTTAGCTTAATTGGTTTTGTCTGTTTATGCAATTTGATTGATGTATTCGTAAAAAAAAAGTATTATATCTGACGTGGGTTCTTTTGTCTTTGGCGTGCCCACTAAAAAATACCCCCCTTTTTTCTCTCTCTCTGAATCGCTTTGACCCTTGGGGCATCTATATCAGCGATTGCTGTGAAGTTTTGGGATTGATTTGGTGAGTAAAAATTAATGGGCATTTTCTCCCCTCTCGAAAATTCAGGTTTTTAGAGTTATATCTTACTCTCTTTGTCGTCTTTGTAAGATTCTGGCAATGGCCGGCGCTTCTCCAATTTTTTCCTCAAAGAATCCGCCTTTAAATAACTCTCTGAAACTTTGCCCAAATTGAGCGAAGATAGAGGAAGAGCTTAGCAATGAATCCTGATCAAGGAGATGAAGCGAGGCCTCTTGTTGTTGCGATTGAGGACTGCCCTTCGGTCGAAGCGGGCCAGTGCTCTCCGAAGAACCACGCCCGCGATGCTCACATACTAAGTTCCTCTTTCTTCTTCATCTTCTGTGCTTACGGCGCTGCTCAGAATCTGGAGAGCACCGTCAACACTGTGAGCCCCTCTGCTTTGTCCTTTGGTTGATCATGAATTGGTCCGTGTTGTTTGTTAATTTTTTTTCTTCGTGGGAGATCACAGGAGGGGGACCTGGGAACGACGTCGATGGGGATACTCTACACTTCGTTCACTTTGTTCTCAGTGGTGGCCTCGCCGGTTGTGAGGGGCCTGGGGACGAAGCGGGCTCTGGTTTTGAGTACCACTGGGTATTTGCTGTTCATCGCTTCGAATTTGAAGCCATCGTGGTGAGTTCTCAATTGGTATTGTAGGAGTTGCTTGGTACGTAGAAGTTGGTAACCGGTCTGTGTATTGTCGTTGGCTCGTCAAATTTTGCTTATTTCATGTGGACTGTTGTGGAAACCTGATTGAATTGGATGAGATATTCTTATAATAGGTGTTGATCGTCTTGTTTTTATTACATCGGCGAGTTTTATGGAAACGTTAGGTATATATATATATTTTTTGGTATCGTCTTGAGGTTGTGGAACCATGAAGCAACGTTCTTTCTTTGGTTAACTGATAAAAGTTTGGTTCAAGACGGCGTGTTTAGAATATACTTCTCCATGCTACATAGATGCGTGTTGATTTTCGTAGCCCTTATGTATCTGTAAAATGAAATGGAACAGGGATATGTGTGAGCGAGGAAGACGTATTGACAGGTCAGCCCATACTGATTTAGAGGGATGATCCTTTTTTTCCCGAAAGGGTCGGAATGTTTTTAGGGAGTGGCCAAGGGAAAGTTTGTTGGATTTTTTGGTCAAAACCGCTTTCTAAAAAATGAGTTTTCAAACTATGTATTTATTAACTATTTGATATTTTTCAGAAATTCTTATTAGCGTAGTGAAAAATTAAAGTTTTGGTGTTTCAAAAGGTCCTGTGTTCGAGGCTTGCCAACGACAATCCGAGAATTGTTTTTATTCAATTAATCCCTCATAAGTTTTAGTGGGTCGTGGGCCATGGGCTTGTGGGCTAGTGGGCCGTGGGCCAATGGGCCGGAGATCGGAGCTAATCGCGCTGAGGCGGTAAGTTGTAATTTGTAAGACGCACGTTACACTTCGCACGGAGGCATCGGGGCTAGATGGCGCCACGTTGGTTGCCTCGCGTTCGCAACTCGGGCGAGCCTCGTGTTCACAAGAGAGAACACGACCCTCACATTCGCCCGAGGCTGGTAGCGACCCTCGCGTTGCATAGAAACGCGACGTTCACGTTCAGACGTTTCTACATGTAGCAATTAAAACTGCATGCAGCAGTTACAACAATTAAGTCATTTGCTGTTACAATCATAATTGTTATTATGATTTGTAACAGTCAAATGACCCTTGAGCTGGTCTTAGAGGCCTATAAATAGAATCCTTTGGGGGCAGCTCTCATACACATGAAAAACACATTGAAGTGTTTAAGTTGTTGTGCTGCTGCTGTAGAGTTTAAAAGCGTGCAAGCTTTAATCTGTGCCTGAAGGAACAGAGCCCCGAACCGAAAGGTTATTACAGATCGAAAGATCTTTGTCTTAACCGAAAGGTTTTAACAGATCAAGGAGATCTTTGCCTGAACCTAAAGGTTTTGAACCGAAAGGTTTAACAGATCGAGGAGATTTTTGCATTGACTGACTTGACAGTACTTGGTCGGTGCACACTAGTGTACTATACTGCAATTCCTGGTAGCAGTTTGGCCTTGGGATTCTTGCACCGGAGTAGGCCAAATATTACTTTAAGCACAACGTTTCATAAACGCACAGTAGCTAAACTTGAAAAAGTTTTAAAATATAACACTCCAGCTATCTAACATATTTATCTGTTTTATTCCAGATTTAGCCAACAAAGTTCCATGACTGAATATTGTTCATCAAATGCATTTTTGTTGGCATTGCTTTTCTGCCTTCTATTGCAGGTTCACCATTAAAAGTTTTGCTTTGCAAGAGCATTTTATTTGAACACGCCCTTTAGCATGATCAAATTTTCTAATCATGGTAACTTTATTAGTAACTCTATTGTGAAGTAACAACAACAAGAACATCAAAGCTCTATCCTGAATCTTCAGGGCCGGATATATGAATCCTACACTTCTCAGTTCTGTGGAAGGCTATCTCCTCCTCCAAGTTAATATCAAATGAAACTTTTCCATTGTATTTATATTGTTGCAGCTGAGATCAATTTTCTTCTGTACTAACCTTTGTGATATGATTTTGGCAGGATAATTTTCTTCTGCATTTATAAATAATCTGATGATGGGTGCCTTCTTTCTCCAGGTACACCATGGTGCCGGCTTCTTTATATCTTGGCTTTACTGCTTCTATAATTTGGGTCAGTCAGGTATGTAACTGTCATCTTTTTGTTTCTTTCTTGTATTTTGTTTATTCTTTTTCTTGGTGATAGCCTGTATTGTTTTTGACCTCCAAATCTTGCAATATTGTTGCATTTGCTTGTTTCTAGGGGACATATCTCACATCTGCTGCACGTAGCCATGCAAGAGATTGCCATTTGCATGAAGGTACAGTAATCGGTAACTTCAATGGTGAATTTTGGGGAATGTTCGCTAGCACTCAGGTACAAGGATTCTTTCTTTTCACCAGTATAAACAAAGTCGTGGAAGCTGATTCCCATTGGGAAATGACAACTCCCTTGTTCAATTTATTTTTTCAGGTTGTTGGCAATTTAATCTCATTTTTTCTGTTGGGAGATGGAAAGGTTGGACCATTTGACAATTTCATTAGACTTCTTATCTGTACAGTTGTTGAATTGTAATTCATCTTATATGCCATCAAAGACTAACAATTTCATAACCTTGCATCCTGCAGGAAGGGGAGAATACAAACCTCCTATTTACTGTCTTTCTGGGGTGTATGATATTGGGTGCTGCTTTGATGTGTTTCTTGTCCAAAAGAGATGAAAAAACTGAAAGTCTTCCTGGACATGCGTCGGTTAATAATTTACTGAAATCAGTTATTGCTCCGCTGTTGGAAATACGGATATGGTTGATTATTCCTCTTTTTGCATATTCTGGCTTAGAACAAGCCTTCGTATGGTATACAATTCACATCTTGTGACATATAGTTCATACAAGATTGTGATTAATGGTTCTCTTCTCAAGAACTCTTGTCTTTCTAAATTCAGGGCTGAATTTACAAAACATGTCGTAACGCCAGCACTTGGTGTTTCAGGAGTCGGTGGGGCAATGGCTGTCTTCGGCGCTGCTGATGCAATTGTAGGTGAATTTGCTAAGGGGTGTTTCCTTCGTTTCCTTCGTTTCTAGAAAAACCAATACCACACAGTTTCCTTCGTTTCTCAAAACCTTTTCTTGAAAATTTAGCTTGAAACAGATTAGAGAAATCCTGTTTTGCACCTTTTTCCCCTTCCAAAGTGCCTATTTTCCAAGCTTTCCACACGTTTTTGACTATTTTTTTAACCGAAAACCCATAAGAGGGATCCTCAATGACGTCATTTCCAGGCTTCCATTATTGGCATTCCTTATGATTCTTTTTATGCTTCTAATGTTCCTCTTTAGCGAATATCTTGATGCTTTGTTCTTTTCCTATCAGGCAATTTTTTTATTCCCTAAGTCGCTTTGATTTTATCTTGTATTTCACACATGCAGACACCTCTCCTTTTGTTTTGTCCCTTCTTCCCCTCTCCCCTCTTCTTCTCCTTGAGTAGGAAAGGCATATGTTAAGCGTGACCACCAAGTAACTGCGAAGGCTCAAAGGCTGTGGTCTTGTTATTGTTAAGTTCAATTTTTCTTCAGAAACTGCACTTTATTTCTTCCTTTGACAATGGCATGGTAAATATGCTTGCTTCTCTTCCTAATAATCAAAGTAAGTCTTTTGTTGTGATCCTCTGATGTGCTATTTTGTTCTCAAATTCTAGTAGCCTTTCCAAAAAAATTGCAATTGTTTCATGATTTTGTCCGAAAACCATCTTGATTTCCGTAAGTGTTGATTTTACCAACTTAATTACTAACTGAAATATTTTTAACTTGATTAAATTCTTCTTACAACTAATAGTAAATCCTTTTTCCGCATCATTAAGTTACTCGGAAGATATTAACTGAAATCTGCCATTACAATCATTACTTTGATTTTTTGTGCCTGTTTATTTCTATAGCATTATCAGTCTTTAGATAGTTCGGCAAATATTTATATTACTGCCAATGTTAGATAACCCAGTCTTCTTATGGTGTTTTAGTGTTCAGTGGTTGCTGGGAGATTAACATCAGGCCTTACTTCAGTAACTCGGATAGTCGCTGGTGGGGCCTTTCTGCAAACACTCGTCTTGCTATGGCTTCTGTTCGGCTACAGGTTATTTTACAATTTGTTGCTGTCAACATCATTTGTGTAGGATCTGATTTGATACCAAGTGTAGGATCGTGACCCTTAAGAATAGAGTGCACTCTTATTAAAATCTGCGGAAGCTTTACATTTAAACATTAGGGGGGGGGGGTTGAATAGTGTTCTTTTAAAAATTAATGCAAAGAAGATTATAATTTGCAAAGAAATAGCACAATCACAGAAAATAACAATCACAAACACAGAATTTTAAACCCAATTAATGACCACAAAACGGCTATAAACAACCACTTATTCAAAACCTAAAATCTGGAAAAACTACATCTGTAGTCGACTACACTGAGTTTAAACAGACTCTGTGAAGTCAGAAAATTGCTTAGTAGTCGACTGCAAGGAATAGTAGTCGACTACACTGTAAACTCACAGATTCTGAAATTTTTTTTTCAGTATTTTGGCTGTAACTTTCTCATCTGACATCGGAATGAGGTGATTTAAGATTTGTTGAAAAGCTGTTGAAAAGACCTACAACTTTGCTCTTTTGAGTTTTTCCAGATTCAAACTGCTAAGGGGTACAAATGAATTTTTTAAAGACTCACTCAATATCTATAAACTCTAATGGTTAACATAGGGGATTTCTATTGTTAACCAACATACTACGCATGTGTTAATGTGTTCTAACACTATTTGTGTGCATGTGTGTGAGTGATCAAGACTTGTACAAATTTCTAAGCAAAGAAAATGTAAAATTACATTTTGACAATAAAGTATATCTTCTTCTTTGCTTCATTTTGCCTTGAACTCATTTATGTCTTGAGTATCTCTTTGAATATAATTGTTGATATAGCTCTGATACTGCAAAATAAATGTTAGCACATAATACACACAACATATAATATTTGTTATCATCAAAACAAACTAATCTTGGGGTCAAGATTCCTAACAATTTGAACTCTCAAATTGGGTTGCCTCTGGAGCATGAGGTAACAAAGCCCCATAAAAATGTTTTTAAAACTTGTTCTCAAATTGATGTCCGACATTGCAAAGATTTGATGCCTAGTTCCCTGGTGAAGGTAACTAATAAGCAAAAGAAAGTGTGGTGGAAAACATTAATGGTCAGTTGACTGCTAAATAAAACTACCTTATGTTAACCATGAAGTTTTTTCCCATATATCCGAGGAGCAATCACTCCCAATTTCCTTGCTCAAGAGAGTATGTTGAAGAGGTAAAATTATATAAGTTTCTATATGGAACTCTGCTTCAAAAGTCAAATTTCAAAATGTCATCTTTCCAACTCTTGACTTCTACTTTTAACTCCAGACTTGAAGTATACTTGTGATAGACTATAGGATACACTGTTTACTGGATAGTGTTCTTAATATACTTTCCCCCCTATTTTATGTCTGCAGCTTAAGTAGCGGAATACTTGGCACTGTTTATCCACTTGTTATGGCTGCCATGTGGGCTGCCATGTGGGGTGTAGGTGACGGAGTGTTCAACACGCAGCTAAATGCATTGCTTGGGATGCTCTTTGAGCGAGATACTGTAATGCGATTTGACTGATACAATTACTTGCAATTCAATTCATTGTCATTTTACTTCCGCATCTTCTACTTATAGTTGCACGTTATTTCGATGATAGTTCGTTTTCAGTTAGAATATAGCTTTGCTTGGGAATCTTAACTTAGATCTATACATGCATTCAAGACACTTATGTTGAGCTGTGAAGCCTGTCATTCTAGGCACTATATCTGCACAACAGTACTTTCCATGTTATTGCTCTTTTAGTCTTTTTATATGTGCATTATGGTAGAAAGCATTGATATGGTCATGAGAGTATGGCACAACACAAGATTCAGAAATTTCATGAAAAGTATGTGGGGCCACAACTATATGAGTTCTAGTTCTACATAAGAACTGTAATAATATAAGGAATCATAAATATGTCCAAGTATAATGACGGTAAAGGTAATGTGTGCACAAATGTTTAAAATGCACATAGAGGCACACTGATGCAAATACAGGATGCATGTTTCTATTACTATAATTAGCCATAATGTTCATGTGCGTAGTCAGTAAAATTAACCATTAAGCCATTTATTCTGTTACATAGAGAATAGGTCTTGATTTCCAACTTTTCCTAATGGGAATAAAACATGAATTTGTTGTGCAGCATAACCACGCTAGACATTTCGGGGTACTTACTAGTTTGTTTGCTAAATAAAACTTTTTAGCACTTGAAAATAGCTAAACATGTGGAATTTATCATTGTTCTCTTCACAATGCAAAAAGTAAACAACCGGTTGGAAGCAATAAGATTCATGCAGTGACCCAAAAACTTTGCCATAAATGCTTTATTGTTCTTTTGGTGATGGTTGGCAAATATTTATTCATCTTGAGAGTTGTGCTAGATTTTGATGATGGTCAAGAAATTATCACTACCGTGAGTTGCAATACGCACTTCCTCAATAAGTTTGTTTTACGTGTGTCCTGATATTATATTTTTCATAAACTTTTTCCGAGTCCTACTAAGGCGATTTTGTTGCAACAGGAAGCAGTTTTTGCACAGCTGAAACTATGGCAAAGTGGTGCCATTGCGGTCGTGTTCTTCCTGAGCCCATACATATCGTTGCAGGCAATGCTGATAATAATGGTCGCTGCAATTTTTGTAGCTCTATTTGGTTTCCTGTATCTTACTCTCCATGTTGAGAGATCCTCCGACGAACATTGATAGAGACAGCAGATCTTTATTGTTCTTTGTGGTTTTCGAGAAATTGTTCGAAAATTTTTCTTGGGTTTATGTTTCGGCCCGTTGTTGGTCCAGAAAAACTGGGGATACCCACTTTGTTATCATGTGTAAACCTGAAGATTGATTCTTTCTTCTTTCTGAAAGTTTTTTTTTTATGCCCTGTTTCTGTTGTCATTTACTATATATGATTATTGGAAAACTTGAGCACATGAAAGTAGCTTCGGACCATGCTTTCAAAGCTTCAAAACTAGCCAAATAAATTTGCGCACAGGTATAGTTTCATGCAGAACAGGATGACTGATGTCAAAACTAATCAAGAGAGTTTCCGTTGGCGATAAGAATTTGAAGAAAACCCTATCGTAATTCAAGAGTAGACGCTAACTATAGAAAGCGACAATTATACTAAAATAATATTCAAGTGAGTTGGTGTATGTTTATCCCTATTTCCGGATCTGATTGATGTCTGTGTTTGGTCTGCTGCAATATATTATATATATATAATTTTTTTTTTAATTAAATGTTACAGTAACAAATATCACATGCAGGATCCACATAGCCCCTTTGGGGTGCAGTTGCACCTCTACACATTTCCTAATTTGCATATTATCCTTTACCCACCCAAAAAAAACAAAAAAAAACAAAAAACAAAAAACAAAACAAAACAAAACAAAAAAAAGAACCTTTTGGCTTTTGCAGTGACACCCTAACGCCCTAAGCCATTTCAAAGGCTAAATCCCAAAAAGTATTACAGTAGAGCTCCAAAATTCTAAAGCCCAAACGCTAAAAGACTTAAAGCCCACAGCTATAGCCTAGAGATCCAAAAGCCCAAAACCGAGAAACACGATTAGATGTTGTGACCCTTGTAGTTTTTATTGGATGCCTTGTATGTGTCATGTATTAGATTGATAGCATTTTCACTGCCTTAAATTTTGTTTTTATAATGCCTTGATAAATAAAACTATTCTATTTGACAAATAAAGCTAGCCTATTGTACTTTATGGTTGATTGAATGCTATTTATTTTTGAAAATTTGTGTCATATAAAATTTAGATATTAACTATGAGTGAAAAATAACTATTAATTAACTAATTGGAATAATATTTTGATATTGATTATCTTGCATAGCATTTTTTAGTTATGGATAAATCTCTCAAAAGAAAGTCACAACGGAGGAACCATCAACTGCTCTGAATTTAGATAATCTTCAAAATTTAGAACCTATTACCAAGTGAAGTAATGGAGGGAACTTAAAAGATTATCATCCCAATGATTGAGATGATATTCGTAGAGCTTATGTCAACTGCGCAAATTTCAATCCTAATTGATTTGGGTGACTTTGGAAGCTTGGGTACATCATATCTTAAGATGTGAGCTTTTGCTTATGTTGCTATCTTATGAAGCCTAAGCAAGGTGGTGATTGTTTTACTATCAATGGGTATACTAATGGGAAAAAGAAAGATGGCCTAATAAAACATGTTTGAGGTCCATATGGTGCACATATTGAAGCTTGGAATAAATGTCAAGCTTTTATGGAGGAAAAACAACACATTGGTGTTGCTATCCAAGCAATCGGATCAAGCCAAAGAGGATTATCTTATTCACTTGATGACAACAAATGATTGTATTCGATTTTTGTTACGTCAATTTTTTATCCCTCACAATATCACACTACAAGTAAATATGTACTATGAAATATATAAAAGTGTATCGATCACGAAGAACATTTCCATCTGGTGCTATTGTCTTATAATAATTTTTTTTATTTTTATATAAAATAGATACTTGTTGCTCCTCCCCCACCCCCAAGGAAATTTTTCTAGATTCGCCACTGATTGCATGCAACATTTTTGTTGAAAAACAGTTAGGCGAAAACTATAAAATTTTGTCATATAAGAAAACTTGGGTATAGATTTGTTTCCGTATTTAGATTTAATTTTTTTTTGGTTATAGAATTGATCACAAGTTTTTTTTAATATAATACAAGTGTATTTATTTATTTAATTATAAAATTGTAAACTACACATCATATTTATATATTCGTTTACTCTATTTACATTTGTAACTTCATACCCATGATCCATCCAACCAAACAGCCACTACATGGACCATGCAGCCCAAGTGTCAGATGGGCTCGTTGCATGTTTCATTTTGGGCCTCCAATAAATCCTCAACGCTGACCTACACTTTGCTATAAAAACACAGGAAACCAACCGTCCCCATTTCAATTTACCGCCTATTTTCCCGCTCCAACCTCCAACTCCTTTTCCTCAAATCCCCCAAATCCTCCCCCCACCCCTGCGAAAAAACCCTAAAAATCCCCAAAATTCCCCCAAATTGGATCGCAAAATGGCAGCA
>NC_033795.1:2612109-2614224 GCF_001876935.1 Asparagus officinalis | reverse complement strand
CGCCGCCTCCGCGACCTCCAATCGCAGCCCGGCAACAAGACCTGCGTCGACTGCGCGCAGCGAAACCCTCAATGGGCCTCCGTGTCCTACGGCGTCTTCATGTGCTTGGAATGCTCCGGAAAGCACCGAGGCCTAGGCGTCCACATCAGCTTCGTTCGATCCGTCACCATGGACTCGTGGTCCGAGATCCAGTTGAAGAAGATGGAGGCTGGGGGCAACGACAGGCTCAATGCGTTCATTTTGCAGTACGGGATCCCGAAGGAGACCGACATTGTTGCAAAATATAATACTGATGCAGCTGCCGTCTACCGCGATCGGATCCAGGTGCGGTGTTTCACCTAATTTCTCAGAGAAAGTTGGAACTTGACGGTAAAGATCTCACATTTTTCAAATTTCAGGCGCTTGCTGAAGGGCGCCAGTGGAGAGACCCGCCGGTGGTGAAAGAAGCGGTGGGTGGCAGTCGTGCCGGATCGAGAAAGCCCCCCGTAGGGCACAATCCATCGTCCATAAAGAACGATGGGGGATGGGATAGTTGGGATATGGAGGAGTTTAAAGGGACTGATATAAGAAGGAACCACTTGGTGAGCGATTTTAGAGGTGGAGGGAGAGGAGGAGCTCCAGCAAGGTCTAGGTCGACGGAGGATATCTATACGAGGTCTCAGTTGGAGTCATCGGTTGCAGATAAAGATAATTTCTTTGCAAGGAAGATGGCGGAGAATGAATCGAAGCCTGAGGGGCTTCCGCCCTCGCAGGGAGGGAAGTATGTTGGGTTTGGGTCCAGTCCATCACAGCTCGTTCACCGGAGTAGTTCACAAGGGGATATGTTTTCTGTTGTCTCTCGGGTAAAATTTTGAAACAAGCCCTTTTCTCTAGTGGTTATTGTAATTTTAATTTTGGGTAAATTTCACAAAAAGTGCTATTAGTAGAGCGCACTGCAATGAACTTCGGGATATTTCGTGCAAAACTGCCATAAACTTTTCTTAGAAGAGAAAGGTACCACGGACTTTTAAAACTACAGAAAAATGGCATGAACTACAGAAATTTTTTGTTAATAGTGTACGTGTTGGATAAAGGTCAGAACGATCATTATTAATATCTATCAACCCTAACCAGCAGAACTCTCAGTAAAAGCAAAAGGTAAGAGAAAAAATTTTTCCCCCTCCAAAAGTTGGCATGTGACAATTGACACAGATTTCTGTTAGACATGGCAGTTCAGTGAAAAATGTTGATAGTTTTTTAAAGGAAAAAGTTTTACGGTAGTTTTGTGCAAAATTCTCCAAAATTCGTGGTAGTTTTGTGAAAGTTACCCTTTAATTTCTTTACGTGAGCTTTATTTTGTTAGAATTTTGATGATCTATCATCTATGACAAGCTTGCAGCAGATTCTGTTTATGGGTCATGATTATCCCTTAACATGTTTTAACTTTGTGGCTGAATTATTAGTGGTTACAACATTTACTGTGGAGAAATGGGCATGGAAGTATTTGATGTAGAAGTCATTTATGTTTCCTGTAGAAGGATTACCTGCGATTTTGTGGAATGATTTGGTGACTATATGATGCTATTACCCTGATTAGGTTATGGGAACTTATAAGCTGTGTGTCACAAGTTCTGTACCATGACATAATTATGTCATCGTAGAAATCCAGAAGGATTGGAATTTAACAGTAATGCCTGGTAACCAGGAATCGTAGTTGCGCTCTGATAGTGATATATCAAAGTCTCTAGATTCTTCAGGGTGACTTTGTTTTGCATTAGGATAAATGAGGATGAAAATTTGATTTTTGTCGAGGATTTCTGGAGGAAGAGCTTTCTGTTACTGTAATCTATATTTGGTGCACCTTGTAAATGGATTAGTAGCAAAATGGATCTGGTTACAGGTTACCTCTAAAGGAGTCAGGCTGTAAATCACTTTACATCCGTGTTCTGCATATCGATGGACCCAATGAAGATTTCATAGAGAAAATTCTGATTTATAATGCTATAGATCTATTTTCCCAATAAATTCGAATCTTTAGTTGCGAACGATGGTTTTTATGCTTTGTTTATTTGCAACAGTTGTTCTCTTAACCCTAATTGCTTTTGTAGGGGCTCGGCCGTCTATCCTTGGCTGCAG
>NC_033795.1:2609970-2612099 GCF_001876935.1 Asparagus officinalis | reverse complement strand
TGCAGCTTCTACTGCACAGTCTGCTGCTAGCGCAGTTCATGCTGGCACTAAGGAGCTGACTTCCAAGGTATTTCCCCCTTACTCTGTACCCCATGTCTAAATTTTGATATCAGTAGGATTTCCTCTATTTCCTGAAACTTACTGTAGCTGAATTATTGCCTACTTTCCATGATACAAAATCTGGGAGATCCGCCATAAATGAAACCTGAAACCTTCTGCAGCTAGAGGCACCTGTCGACTAACTCTTCTCGTGTCTTTTACTTTCCCCATGTTCCTCTTCTTATGCCGAGAGGTTCTGTGGACGTTATGACGAGAGGTTCTGTGGACGATTTTTGAATTTACATACCCATTGATTTTGCATGAATTCTAAAAGCCTGGAATTCTGTGCCATCACGTATGTTCGCTCCATATGACTCCCCAGAATAAAATTTATGCAGGATATCAACTTACAATCTGTCTTCTTTATTTAACTCAGCAATATCTTGACTCCTTCAACATATGTTTCTCAAGTCCACAGCAGAGTCCGAATTATCATATACTCTGATTCAGTTAGCCCCTTCCTTAGTAGCTCTAGTTGATGTGATGTTTTGCCATCAGAGATGGCTCTTGGAGTTTGTGTAAATCTGTTATGTCTTATTATGGAAAGGCAGGTTGTTATTTCTTCAAATGTCAACGAATGGGGAATGTTTTTGCTGAGTTAGTGCACATTTTGAAGTGCAGGTGAAAGAGAGGGGATATGATAATACAGTAAATGAAACAGTAAGGGTGGTCACCACAAAAACAAGTGAAATTGGACAAAGGACTTGGGGATTCATGAAAGGTGTTGTGGCATTGGGCTCAAATAAAGTTGAGGAGTTCACCAACGAAGGGGATGACTGGTAGTGCAGGGGGGATCAGAGCGATGGTTACTACCAAGAGTTTGAGCATGAAAACAAGAGCAAGAGCAACATAAAGCATTCATCAAACCAAGAACACAGTTTCAAAGCTTCAGGTTCTTGGGATGATTGTGATAAGGAAATCTACTCCGATATTGATGCCAAATTAAAAACTAATTAACAATATCCTAGTAATATGATATACACAAGTGATATATGCAAGGATATATAATAAACAATATAACACAATAGGCGATATAAACTTTGAGACAATAGGCGATATGAAAATATACACAAGCATAAGTGCGCCAATGCCAAACACAAACAAGCAATATGATCACGGAGTTCGGTCAACCCTCGACCTACGTCTCTGCTTCTCACCTCTAGGAGATTATCCACTAATCACAAAATCACTACACAATCTCGGTTTTCAAAGCTCACCGAAAACTTTTACAATCACACATTGTCAATCCCACAAGACACTTCTCTAAGTGTTGGACTACCCGTGTCACCTTTCTCAAGTGCTTGAAATTATTACCCCTCCCTAGGCTTTTACAACCAAGCCACTCCTCTTGCCGGTCTTTCCCAATCACTCTTCTAAGTGTCCTTGTGTATTACAATGTGTTTCACAAGACTAAGTGCAAACAAATGATTTGTTCTCTAACAAAGATGAGAACGAAGATTAAGCTCACTCAATGATACAACTCCACAACCCAAATATACGATATGTGAAATACTAAAGCTTAAGTGGTTGTGTGCATAATCAATGAATAAAATGAAATTTAAACTCAATTAAATCTAGCACATATAAATGATAATCAAAATGAAGATAAGCTAGATAACGAGTTTAGAAAAACTTCTCTAAACAAAGAGGGATGAAGATTTGAGGTAAAAACTCCTCAAGGATGAAAATGAAATCATCCTCTTTGTGAAACTTTCTTCACATAAACAAGCACACAAAAACTTGGAAATAAACTGGTGTAAACACTCTTGAAAACCTTATAAAAACTTGTTAAAAACAAAAATGAGTTGAGGGGTATTTATAACCTCTCAAATGAACCAAACATAAAACTAACCGTTACAGTCAAATCGGTCGTCTGATGAGATGAGTGAATCGGTCGACTGATAAGATGACTGTTAGCTACAGTCATAAAACAATCGGTCGACTGATTCAAATAATCGGTCGACTGATAAAGATCGGTCGACTAAGTAGAAACAAAATTAAAAACGCAGAGCAGTTTATCGGCCGGCTGG
>NC_033795.1:2576471-2609960 GCF_001876935.1 Asparagus officinalis | reverse complement strand
TTATCGGTCGACTGGTTTGAACATCCGGTCGACCGAAAAACGTGCACAACACATATTTGAACAGTAAACTTGATTTTTAAAGTGTGTTTAAAAATAGTAAATAAATTCCAAAAATTATGAAACTTGGAGGATTGTTTATTCTGATGAAAACACACATGTAAGAAAAGAAAATTTTCAAATATCATTTTCCGTTTGTGAAAACTTATCATTTTGTAAAATCTCAAGAATCTGAGTTTGTTTAAACACTTGATTTTGACAAAACGATTTCAAACCAATTTTAGAATCCTTTTGAATGGATTAATGGACTAAGAAAAGATATGAAATAGTATCGTTAAGTCTATAATCCAAAACGGCGATAAATTAAAACAAACGATTAATCAAAACAAATGTGTGTGTGTATGAATTTTGTGTTCTAAGTATAAACACACAAAGTATAAACCTAAAACACTATACCCAAGCAATAGATCTTCAATTAAGCTTGCCTTGGTTGCGGATGAAGCGATGATGGATCTTAACTTGAATTGCGACGACTTCGTTCCGGTTTCCTTCCAACCTCCTTTGAATGTCATCGTTAAGCTCAATTCCAACCAACCTCCAACTTAGAATTTTTGTGTAGGATACCTAACAATCAAATGCAAACACTTGACAACAAATGTTAAGAATTGTTTGTTAATTATCAAAACCAGATTAGACAATAGACTCATAAACATGAGACCTAACAAAGCGGTCCAGTAGGAGGACCAAAAGTGGTGAAAGCTGGCGTGGGTGGGATGACTCGAAAGATGATGGTTATGATAATTACACCCATAGCTCATCAAATATGAATGACACTCAAAGTGGGAAATCCGCTGGTTCTTACCAGACAGAAATTGGCTTTCACTAGTAAGATGCTGTTATTTTCCTCTTGTATTCCATGTGTAGTGCTATAAAATAGTAATGCCGTGTCTCTTTTCTCTCCTAGTTTTGGCTAGGGGTTAATACATAGACTATGTTTTTTTTCTTTCCCTTTTTTTCCTTGGGAGTAAAATATCACGTATCTTGAATAACACTGATTTTGTACAACCTTAGGCTTTTCTGGAAGTTGCAAGGAAGCAATAAAGTGTAGTTCTTGAACTTGGCTTCGGTTATGTAAATTTGTGAGCGACTTTCCTTCATAAATGTATTCTGTTGCAATACAGATTTTGTTTTGTTTTAGTTGGGAGAAATATTGTCCAATCGAGTCGATTTTGATTCATCGTGAGGGTATGAAACCTTTCATGAGTATGTTGAAGTGAAATGGTTAAGCTTTTGCCATACCATTATGGGAATCACCATACACCTGGGACCATATACTTGAATCAGTTTTATAGTTATGCATATTATTACATATTTGTGTCCACAAATGCAGCCGGATGTAGATATGTAGACATGCAATCTGATATCACAAGTTTGCATCTTTTAATATCATGTGATTTGTTGGTAAGAAAACTCCAAGACAAACCTTTACTCCTATGATTTTAGTTCTCATGTCACTGGTTTTATTTAGATCGAGATCATGAATCCAGTATAAATGAGTCACAGGATATAGATCAGAATTCCGGGGGTCCTGCGACTAGCCTAGACGGTTGGAGATGTTAGTAGAATCCTAGTAGAATCCTTTTGTTCCAATTTCTAAGCTTTGCAATTGCACATGTTTTCTTAAGTTGATCTTATCCCTAAAGTGTTATTTACAATGTTAGCTAGCTCTACTAGGAGTCCAAGACCCTCCCTCTACATTCTGAGGTATAAATGACAATCTGGGTACAAACTAATCCATAGAACTGATGTTTTAAGTCAATTAAATTGTCCAAGGTTCTGATAAGACACACATATCTTACAAGCATAACATATTATATCACTCATCTTACTTACATATAAGGCTCCATTTTTTTCCCTTAAAACCAGCAATAACACAAGCTTTCTAGAGAAAATTCTCTTCAAATTCATACCGATGCACTGATATTTGGGCTGATGGTGAGTGCCATTGTGTTTCCATCCATGGAAGTCAAAGGTATCAGATTACATGAATTCACAGTGCAGTGCTGCTGAACTACGAGCAAGGATGAGACAACTCCAAGCCCTTGTGAAGTTAAATTGTTCCCAACTGGTCCTAGCTCTGTGTGCTTTCCCCACCACTTTCCGAGATTGAGAGCTCCTAGCCTTGATGAAGCTCGCCTCCCTACCACTAAAAGTTCATACTCTTTGTTTTGACATAGATCATGCAATTTTTTGAATATATCTACTCTTTTTTCCTCATAAACTGCCAGGCCTTTGCTCTTTCTTCGGAACTCTGCCACATTTTTATCATCCTGCTCCTGTTTATCAAGATCTTTAGTTATTTTCACTTCGCAATGTATAGGAGAAAGAAGAGTAACATAGAACTATAATAGCAATTTCAAGCTCTAGTTGTAGCATTTGATGTAAGATTGAAGAATTACCTGCTCTGAGGCCAAGGGGCTATTCTTCTCCTCTTGAACAAACCGTATCAGTGTCAGTCTGACATTAGGATTATCTAGCATCATTATACCGAGCTCCAGAGCTTTCCTATCATCTGGTCCTCCAAAGAACAGAATGCACACACCACATATTCTAGTATTATCCTCTGTAAAAGTTGGTCCACTGAATCCTCGGTCAATGAACAATCCTACTGAGCAAGGGCAATGGGCCAAGACTCGTTGGTACACAGATTTCCATTCATGACCCACATCATCCACCTCTTCATCATCCTCAGCAACCCAATGCTTGTGAAATGGTAAAATCAGAAAGGAAACCCTCTTCTCTTCTGCTACATGGCATACATCCTCATGCATGGTGGCAAGAGCTGAGATGGCGGTCATAGATCTAATCTTGGCCCTTCCCAGCTTCTCGTATACTTCAAATCCTGCCATAACCTGATCAAGGTTACTGCATCCCTCCAGTTTAGTTGAGTCATGGGCTGGCTTCCCATTCTTTCGAGCTCGTAATGCAGTAAAGATGGATGATGGACGCTCGGTGAGCTCGACTAGCTGCAGTACATAAAGTTTGAGCCTAGACATCTCATCACTTCCTCGTATCATTTCAATCAGGTTAATGATGGATGGCACATTGTATGAGTTGTGGAGGCATGCCAGAATTCTGAGATCTCTTTTGCCCAAAGATAAAGATGAATCAGATTGAAGGCGAGGGTTGTAGTTACAGTATGCATCCCCTGTTGGCTTGTTGATGGCAAGGACAACGGGAGTAGTGATAAAGGTGGTGAAAAGTGCCATGAGAACAAGGATTGTGAATGTCTCGTCGTTGAGGACCTAAACCAAAAGTTCAACAATTAGATTATAATTATATTGTTTTGGCTAGACCTTTTTGTTGGTTTACAATTGCGTTAATTGTGGATAGACGCCCTCTACTATGGTCTGAAGGCAGATAGAACCCCTGTAGTTATATTGTTGTGGATACTCCCTTGTAGTTCTCTTGTTGCGGATAGGACCCCTGCACTATCGCCCAACTGTGGATAAGACCCATTAGTGAAGTTTTTTGACTCTTTTGCCCTTAGGATATCTTGTCAAAAAATTTTCTTTTCCTCTGAGGATAGAAGAGTTAAAAAAATTCACTCAGGGGTCTATCTGCAACAATAGAACTATAAGGGATCAATCTGCAACCACGTGATAGTGTAAGGGGTTTATCCGCAATTAACCCTTTACAATTTTACCACCATGAAGTTGAATAAGATCTAGACTTTAACAAGTCTGAGGAATTCACCAACGATTAAAAAAAATAGGACTATGGCTGAGTTTATTAGCTCATATGTCAGCTTGTACTTGTAGCAAACTCTTGGTAAAGTTTATATTCAAATTGGACTTGAGTTACCTTCTTCTCTTTTCCAATGTTTAGAACTATGAGCTCTACCAGTCCCTTAGTCCCCATCAACACTCCAAGCGTTGCTGCCTTCCTCGCTGGAATTTTACTAGAGACAGCCACCACGAAAGTTCCGACAATCTTTCCAATGCATGCTGTTGCGGTTACTAGCACTAAAAGGCCCCACGCCTCCGCCCCTTGAATCTTGGCCACATCAGTTTTCAGTCCGCTTGATGCAAAGTAGAGAGGGAGCATCAATTCTGACACAAAATCTTCTATCCTCTCAAACAACTTCTCTGCAAACTTCCCCTCTTTTGGTATCGTTAGCCCGAACATAAACGCACCGAAAATGGAATGAATTCCTATGAAATCAGTCATGAGACCAGATACCAGGACTCCAACCAGTGTCAGACAAATGGACATCTCCCTCGTTGCCCTATTTTCTGGTGATGATTGCCGAGCAATCCATGCCATAACTGGTCGTATTACTGTCATCATGAACACTGTGAAGAGTACGCCTGAGATCAAAGCCTAAATATCAGCAAGATATTCTTGAACTGTTCGATTGAGCTTAGGATGGATTGTTTCAGCACTTATTTGTATTTTAGTAATAAACCAATTTCTCTATTGTCCAGAAACGAGCTGAAGGAACTCAACCTTCAGCCAGCTTGACAACTTCACATATTTAACTGCCGTTAGTAACAGTCTTATTATCGGTTTATCACCCAACGGTTTAAGCTTTCAGGTAAAGTCGAAGGGTACAAAAAAACCCCTTGAACTTTGTTTTTCCCACTAAACCCCGAAACTTTCCCACAAAAAACTCCAAACTCCAAAGAACCTAAAATAAACCCCAAAAAATCAAGGTGAAGAGAAAATGTGACCCACTGCAATCAATAAAAGAAAAGAATTAGATGGATAATAATGTCCTCCAATTGCAAGAGACCCTTTTTGGAGGGTTTGGTGGAAAAAATTAAAAGTTTTGGGTTTTTTGGGGGCGTGGGGGGTGCTTTTTGAGAAAATTTGGAGTTTGCGGGTTTTGTGGGAAAAGTTTTGGGGGTTTGGGGGGGTGGGGTGGGGGGGTTGGGGGTTGTGAAAAATTTACACTAATGTTTAATTTAAAGCCCTCACCTGAGAGCAGAATCCATAAGGACACGAGCGGGCTCTTATGTTGCCCTCCAGATAATGCAACTGCAAGTGCCAACAACACCCAAGCTGCAACATCATTAAAGGCAGCGGCCGCCATTGCAGTCTCTCCGACATCAGTAGTAAGAAGCTTGAGCTCAGCAAGAATGCGAGCAAGAACAGGAAAAGCTGTAATGGAGAGTGAAACACCAATGAAAACGAGTAATTGGAAGAAGCCAACACCTGGAGCACCAGAAACCGTCTTCCTGAGGACGAAAACTATCCCAATTCCAGAGAGGAAAGGGAGGAGGATTCCAGCAGCTGCAATGCCAAAGGCTTTGCGCCCGCTGCGACGAATGGAGTTGATGTCGAGTTCTAGTCCAATGAGGAAAAGGAAGAAGAGGAGACCGATGCTGGAGACAGTCTCAAGGACGGGGCAGCTCCATGAGGGGAAGATTGTATGCAAGTAGGGTTTCCATCGGCCAAGTGCAGAAGGTCCTAAGACAATTCCACCCTACACAAAAAAGAAAATTATTAGAATAGAAAACACAGTGATCCACACTAGTTTGATAACAAATTCATTACATTTTACTGTCATCTGGACTGAAATTAGAGAACCATTATAGCGAGGTTTGGTCACAACAGATAGTTGGATCATATAACTGTAGGGACAATAGCTGTTTGGCTGTAAGAAGGGTTGCTTTAGTGTCAGAGACTAGGGGATTTAAATCCACAATTTGTAAGCTAATCATTAGTATGTTTGATTTGTCCTGAAACTAGTAAATGACATTATTCTGTCTGATATCTTCTGAAAGTGTTCATTTTCCTCCTTTATTCACCCATACAATTTTATACATATTTCTTTGATTTTCTAGGTATTAGATTTCACAATATCTTCAAGACCTCGAGCGTCTTTCTTATTTGTTGGATGTATATCTATTTTCCCCCTTATTTTGGCCTCAGAATTGCAGTGTTGGATGTATATCTATATTTGAGAGAACATGATGAATTCAACTTTTTGCATGTAATGATGTGTGTACATGCATATGTTTGTCTGAGGACAGTTTCTTTTAGAAATATATTAGCAGATAAGCTAAAGTTCATCCAGTTGAAATATGGTGGTATCGAATTTTAGACCATTTATTTAATAGGAAAGAAAGCTTATTAATAAAAGTTATGACAGCAGTCCGGAAGCATCATCTTCAATGTAAGTAAACTAATTTTTATCCACTAACATTTAGTGGTTGTTTCATCCGGAAAATCAGTCATGACCAGCACCTGCTTGATCAAATACTCAAAACAAAATTGATGCACCGTCTGAGCACAAAATATCTTGACTAATCAAGCCTGTCCTGGGATCAGTTAAATCTGATACAAGTTATATCAACATATTATGTATAGTTGTGTATGTATATATAAGTTTTAGAATCTGATAGCCATCCATAGCTGAATGTTGAGGTAAAATAAAAACATATACTGAACAATAATGAATGATCCATTTCGTGGACATATGAGCTCAAAGCAAGGTTTTAAATATCGGATATTGAGGAAATATCGAATGGCCAAAATTTATATCGGATTGCGGATATTGGGAAAATATGAGGGATACACGATAAATGTCGAAGTGTCATAATGGATATTTGCATATATATTATAATGCACTAAAATATAATCTCAACATACTTAATGAAATCTATGCATACAAAATGTAAATAATATATGTATAGGATCACTAATCAACCTTGTAAAACAATTAAAAGTACAAATCAAATGTTGCAACACTTTGTTCTGATTTTTTTGGCCAAAATGTCATTTGATATGATGGGAAAATCATGATATCTCGCCAAAAATTGCAAAAACGCAGGATATTGTTTTGCGACAAGCCGTATAAAAGGATATATCGGTCAACATATCAGCTAATATATTGGCCATATTGGGGATATCCTACCCAAAATAGCCAAAAAGCAGTAAGAAAATATTTAGAGACCATATCGGTTGCAGCAAGCCCACTAAAAGGATACATAGGGGATGTATCAGGCCGGCCATGTTGGAGATAATTAAAACAATGGCTCAAAGCGGCTGAATGGTTTTAAGAATGCATGATGACTCTAGCACCTAGCACTAGTAGTATGATTTTCATGTCAACATCCTGCACATCTTGCAAAACCGACTACATACCAAAATTTCTGCTACGACTTTAGGTTGTCGGAGGGGTTTGAGGAAAAAAGCAATGCTGCGGCTTAGCAAGAGGACTAATGTGGTCTGAATGACAAGAAGAGGTAAAGCATAGTTTAGTGGGTTCTCTCCCTGCCATGCTCCATCTGATGAAATCCTGATGGCTGTTATATTTGTTGTTGACATCGTGTTACTGTCTCTCGGTTGGGGACTTTACTTTAAAGGCATGAGGCTGGAGGGTTTTATAATGATCAAGTGAGGAAGTTGAGTAAGTCTTCACATGCTAATCTTAGGGAATATAGTTAGTTGTTCCAAGAATATTTAGTATCTGATGAAATCAGGAAAAGTTGGATGTCAATTTCAGCAAAAAATCAATGCATCAGGTTGATATGGTAGTAACATGCAAATGCTTAGACATTGATATTTGATAGAACAATTCTTAATAATGACATCATGGTATACATGTTTTAAAGGAACAGATTGGGAAGAAAACCATTTTGGAAGGGAACCTTTTAAGTACTGGACTATAGTGTTCACATTCTCAGAATGAAAGCAGAGGTATACTGGGAGGAAGGAAAGAAGAAAAAACTAATTTGAAAGATGATAATGGAGTAACTTCTCACGAAATTTTCTTGGCATGTCAATTACCTTATCATGAAGTTTCACATGTACCTCATATGTTAGGTAGCTTGATGTGGATAGAGTAGGAAATTAACGTCTCGCATAACACTAACAGTTCTGTATAAACTAAAATTTATGTTGTTAGAACTTGTACTTTGGTGTCAATTGTTGAAGAGAGATTTTTTTTGAAGCTGTCAAATTGTCTTATCATTTTCTTATAAACGGCGAAAGTGAAAAAATACATCACTTAACTCTGTCTTACCGTTGACTTAACAGATTAAACATCACTTAGTTGTGTTTACTTTAAACACAGACTTTGTTTAAGTTTCACTCAACTCTGTTTTCTTGTTCACTTAATAAATTAGGCTTCAATCTTTCAAATTTCTTACAAAATATTTCTGTAATATAATATGTTTCCTAATGTTAGTTTCGATGTAGTGATCAGTAGTGTCATTTAAGTATGCGTACACTAAATTTGCAATTTCATGAGCTATAATCCATGATTTTTGTTCATTTTTATTCGATTTGACCAAATGAAAAATAAGTTTTCCTAATTCAAAATTCGCGATTAACATAGACTATAACCCACAATCTTTCTTCATTTTAGATCATTTCAATCTAATAACAATTAAATATACGTATTTTAAAATTAGCAAGTTCATGATCTATAACCCATGATTTTTATTCATTTACGATTGTTTTGAACCAATGACAATTAAGCATGGGCATTTCAAAGGTTACAATATTCATGCATTCTAACCCATTATTTTTGTTTATTTTTATTTGTTTTGATCAAATGCTAGTTAAGTACGCGTATTTGAGCCATTTCATACGCTATGACCCATGATTTTTGTCCATTTTCATTCATTTCACCCAAAAATTGCGTTTTGTGTTTGGATTCATTTCATTTTCGTTTATTTCGATCCAATGACAATAAAATATATGTACTTCAAAATTTGCGGTCGCTTTTTGTTTGTTTTTATTTGTTTCAACCCAATGACAATTAAGTAAGGTTACTTCAAAACTCGTGATTTTCGTGAGGTCTAACCCATGATTTTTTTTCCATTTTTCTTGTTTTCAACCCAATAATAGTAAAATATGTGTACTTAAAAATTTACGATTGTCATAGGTAAAATAACACTTAAAACCTTATAATTTTATGCATTTTCACTTAAATACCCTACTTGTTTTTCGTGGCACTTGTATACCTTAAGTTGTTTAAAATTGACTCATTACTAGCCTCTATTATGCAAACATGAAAATCTTCTCCCAAATATTCTCATGACCTTGAATCAATTAGCACGTGAGTGTTATTTTGGAGCATTCAGGTAAAAAATTTCACGTATGCATAAAAGAGAGTAGTAATATGCCAATGTTAAACAACTTCGGGTAATATAAATGTTATGAAAAACAAGTGAGGGTATATAAGAGCATAGCGAGCCATGGTTACAAAAAACGCTACGCGGTCTAGGCCCCAGACCCGACACCTAAAGACTTGGTGCCTAGGCAGGAGCCTTAGTGAGGCCTAGGCAAGTTTTCTATATTTTTTAACTATAATGATTGATAATAAGTACCACTATTATAGAAAGTACTAGACACCGCTAGGTGATGACTGGCACCTTGGCAGATTTCTTAATTTGTTTAAATGTAGTAAAGATCTTTTGAAAACCGGAGGTGTTTCAAGTTAGTGGAGGAGACTAGATGACTTTGGAGGATGTGGAGGCTACAGTGGAGGAAATTACGATAAAGACATAAGCGGTGTAGTTCGTGTAAGCGGTCCACTCTCTTTTAGGCACGCCCAAGACCTAGGCGGGTGGTCAATGTACCGCATATGGGAGCTTTTTAAAACATTAGAGTGAAGCTATAATTTATTTAAGTGCTATTTAGCCTAACACAATTTTTGTTATGTCTACTTCAAAATTTACAAATTTCATGCGCTGTAACCCATAATTTTTGTTCGTTTTCGTTCCTTCCTTTCCATCCAAAGGTAATTAATTATGTGTACTTGAAAAGTCACGATTTTCATGAGTTCTAACCTATGAATTTTATTCATTTCGATCCAATAACAACTAAGTATGCGTATTCAAAATTTGCCAGTTTATGTGCTATAACCTATGATATTTGTCCATTTTAGTTCGTTTCGAGTGGCAGTTAAATACTTATATATCAAAATGTGGGATAGTCATGACTAACAACCTACGAGTTTTATTCATTTTCGTTTGTTTCCCACTAATGACAATCAAAGATGTATGCTTCAAAATTCATAATTTTCGTGGGCTATAACCCGTGATTTTTGTAATTAAACATGCATAGTTTAAAGTTTGCAATTTCATGGGTTATAACCCACAACGTTTGTCCATTTTGTTTGTGTTGACTCAAATAGCAATTAAGTGTGGGCATTTTTTGATTTTCGTAGGCTCTAACCCATGTTTTTTTTTCATTTTTGATCGCTTTGACCTAATAGCAATTAAGTATGCACACTTAAATTTTCATGATTTTCATGGCTATAACCCATGATTTTGTCCATTATCGTTCGTTTCAACCCAAATAAATTAAGTATGTGTCTATTTTTATTAATTTTGATCCAATCATAATTAAATTTGGGTATTTCAAAAGTTTTGACATTCATATGTTCTAACCACAATTTTTTGACCATTTCCACTTAATAAAAATTAAGTTTTCGTACTTTAAAATTCATAATTTTCTGGACTATAACTTATATTTATTTGTTTCTACCTAATAGAAATTAAGTATGCGTACTTCAAAATTATTGATTTCATAAGCTATAACCCATGATTTGTCTATTTTCAATTGTTTCGACCCATTAGCAATTAAGTATGGTGTTTTAAAATTTGTGTTTTTCATAGGGTCTAACCCACCATTTTTGTCCATCGTCTTTCATTTTAAGCTTATAGCAATTATGTACATGTCTTTCAAAATTTGTAATTTCATAAGCTATAATCCGAATTGTTTGTCCATTTTTGTTCGTTTAGACCGAGTAGCAATTATGTATGCACGCTTAAAATTTTGCGATTTTCATGGGCTAACCCATGATTTTTGTCCATTTTCGTGTTTTGATTGATAATTATGTATACATTTTCATTCATTTCAGTCAAATAGCAATTAATTACACATATTTGAAAATTTATCATTTCATAGGATAAAATCCATGATTTTTATCCATTTTCGATTGTTTCATCCCAATGATAATTAAGTATGAGTACTTCAAAATGCACGATTTTCATGGCTTATAACATATCATTTCTGTCCATTTTTCGTTTGCTTTCAACCAATGAGAATTAAGTATGATTACTTTAAATTTTGCAATTTTCATGGTTATAAACCGCGACCATTTTCGCTTGTCTAGACCTAATTGCAATTAAGTGCATATCTAAGAGTTTGTGATTTCCATATAGTTTAACTCATATATTTTGTTCATTTTCATTCATTTTGGCACAAGACAATTGAGTATGCGCACTTTAAAATTCGCAGTTTCATGAGCTATAATTCACGATTTACTTGCTTCATTTTTACCCAATGGCAATTAAGTATTGGTATGTCAAAATTTGCGATATTTATATGCTCTAACCCCTGATTTTTGTTCTCTTTCGTTCATTTTGTTCCAATGATAATTAAGTTTTCGTACTTCAAAATTCATGGTTTTCATTGGCTATAACCCATAATTTTTATCCATTTTCAACCATTTCAAAACATTGGCAATTAAGTGCATATACATCAAAATTAGCGATTTCATGAGCCATAGCTCATGATTTTTTTCCATTTTTAATTGTTTCAACTCAATGCCACTTAAGCATATATAGGTACATTACAAGTTGTGATTTTCATTTGTTCTAACCCACAATTTTTATTTATTTTCGTTCTTTGATTTTTGTTTATTTTCGTTCTTTTCAAACCATAGATGCATATTTCAAAATTCATCATTTTATGGGTTATTACTTAAAATTTTTGTCCATTTCATTCTTTTTGATCCAATAACAATTAAGTATATATACTTTAAAATTCGCGATTGTCATTGGCATAACCCATAAATTTTGTCCATTTTCGTTCATTTCAGCTTAATGACAATAAGGTACATGTACTTTTAAAATTCATGATTTTTATGGGGTATAACACACAATTTATGCTACAACAACAACAAAAAAAAAACAAGCCTTTATCTCAAATGTTTGGGGTTGGCTACATGAATCCTATTTTTATATTCCATTATTTTATGGGTCATCTCCTTTGTTAAGTTAGTCCTAATCATATCCTTTCTTAATTCCTTCTAACCAAGTCATTCTAGGTGTATCTCTAGATCTCCTAGCCCTATGAGCTCTAATATTATCGTTTTTTCTAATCGGTGCACTAAGGGGTCTCTGTTATACATGACAACAACCATCTTAATATAACACAATTTTTGCTCATTTTCAATATTTCCACTCAATGGAAATTAAGTATGCATAATTCAACTTCATTGAATCAGTTATCTTGCAAAATATTACTCTAAAATATATACATGTTTGCTAAGGCTAGTTTCAATTAAGTGGTTCTTAGCGCCATGACTGTGCAACTGATTGCATGTTTCTTTTAACTATTTGGTACAGATTGTTACGCATTCTCCTTACTTGATCCATTAACGATAACATGCTCTTTGTCTTCCTTTGTTTGTAGTTATGCCTTATGCAAATCGTGCAGTTACGTGTAGATTTAAACTATCTTGTAGTGTTCATCAGAACCTTCATGGGGCCACAAATGAGTGGCTGAGCTTTCTGTTCTAATAAATGTTATTCTAGTCCTGCTTTTCTTTTGTACCACAAATCACTGGCATGGCCTCTATATAGCATGACAGGAATAATCTAGATGCAAACTTTTGCAGCAAAGAAAATTCGGCGCAATTGACACCACTTGTGTTCTCCTTTTGGCTATTATGTCATCCCTTCCATCATCTGCTTCCCATCTTCATTCTCAAGCTAATGTACTTGAATGATTATTGATTATGCATATTGAGCTTGGGTTAGATTCTCATATATGCGTCTGAATTTGTGTATGTTTATAACACATATATGATTCTTAACTTTATATTAAGATATACTGTTCAGAGT
Source organism: Asparagus officinalis (assembly GCF_001876935.1). NCBI lineage: Eukaryota > Viridiplantae > Streptophyta > Magnoliopsida > Asparagales > Asparagaceae > Asparagus > Asparagus officinalis. The sequence continues at coordinate 2,597,091 of NC_033795.1, read as the reverse complement.
GTCCAGGTGTTACAGCTGTCCACACATTTTCTGCTTCAGGCACCTAAAAGGCCCCTTGCTCAATATATATTTTGGATGACTCATCTCATTTAGCTGCATTAGCATTTTTAACTTTTTGGATGGTATAGGATATTAAGGATTCAGTTAATACAGTCATGGTGATTGTCATAGATTTGCAGAAAGCTTTTAGGATCTTTGTCAATGATATGTATAACAAATACACCATATACACAGCATAATAAGAGTGGCTTATTGGATACATATTCTGTTGGAAATAAAGTAGACTTCTCCTTTTGATCTCTTGATATGGTTCACTATCAACAAAGAAGATGCTCCACTCGAAACGATGCTCCATTTGTAGGCTAGTGATGCCATTAAAACGTGTTAGTGATATCTTCTTCTGAGTTAATTTTGCCACCCTCGGTTATTAGCCAATTTTTTTTAAATCTGTGCTAGATTTTATATTAGAATGCGTGAATGTAAGCTTGCTTTTTTCACTCTTGAAGTTCATGCAAGACAAACTTATTATATGCAACATTACTCTTAAAGTGATGCGGAGATGAATGTTTTTTTCACTCTTGAAGTTCATGCAAGACAAACTTATTATATGCAAAATTACTTTTAAAGTGATGCGGAGATGAATATTTTTATAGGAAAAAAATCAGTTTTTATGAATTTCATGAATAGTCAGGGAAGTTAATATTTGAAAGAATCTTCATATTTACTGACAAAACATTGTCAGAAGGGTATATAGTTGGATTAGAAAACATATTTCATGCGCAAATAATAAAGAATCATTGAACTGGAAATTTCTAATAAGGATAATAAAGAATTTCTAGTCAAATATAAATTTAAATATCATATTGTGAGAGAGATTTAAGATTCTCTTATGCGTTCAGACACTAACCAAAAGGAATGGCAGGTTACATTTAGAATCAGTGCAAGAACACATGTAAATGTGATTTTATTAGACACATCCAAAAAGCAGCAGTAAAGAGCTGATATGAGATAGCAGGACAAAGGAATGTCTCCTTTCTTCTTTTTAAGAATCATATCTTTGGGCATAGTATAAATTCCATTTATATAGAACAAAACAGTTACCACATTTTCTGGTATATTCTTTCCCTTTCTTCTCATGAACTGAAAATGAAAAAAAAATTTGAAGAAATCATGACTACATCCCCTGACCTTACAGTCTCTAGGTAATTTATTAGGATTTTGAATTAACCTTCCAAGTTTTATCGAGTAACATTTTCTTCTATTGGATTATACTTCAGATATTTGGTTATAATTGTATGGCTAACAAAATTCTGTCACTACCAGCACTGTACTAAGGAGTCGGTGAAGTATGCAAAATGAAAAATGAGCTCTTATGCTAGGTTTTCTATTACATGACTTTGGTCAGAGCTGATAATCATAGGCATTTCGAGTCAAATTTTGTAATTTTTAAATGTAATGCAAGTAAACTGTTTTACCTTTTCCCCCTTCAGGTAAAAAGATGGACTATTTGTTGAAACTAAGAATGGTTTTTATCAGGGTATCCAATAGAGGACGAAAACTTGTGACAAAACCAACTAAAACATGTTAACTAGTAGAACTAAATGACAAAAATTCATGTAAACAGATTTACACAATGACCTTTGGCTTTCTTTTGATTATCTTGATGAAATGTACATTCCCACAAAATGAAATGGAGAAGAAGGCTACTTATAATTGCAGAATTACGCTGGGAACTTTCAGTTTTCTTTTTCAAATTGTCTGTAGGAACACAAAATTGTATCGCATAATAATGTTCTTTACAATGTTTCTTTATATTCATTTAGTAACTGGCATCGATGTGAAATGCAGGTGCGTGTACCTCGGGGGTAGATGCCGTGGATTAGGAGTGAATAAAAACATTTCCACAGGAAAACACGGAAAAATGCGTGCTCTTCTGCAGGAACAATTTTCTACCCCCTAGTTCCAGTAGCCAGTGATAGTATTACTAGAGAATATGTACTCGGTATTGTATCTAGATGAGCACTACTGTCTTTTATCTGGTTATACTTGTATATAAATGAGCACATGTTATTGTCTTGCATTCTGATACTCAAATTCACATCATAATGATTTTTGGTCAAGCCGAGATTAGATGCTGCTGTAGTTTATTCAGATGTATATATATGAGCAAGGGTTATTGTCTTGTATTCTGATTGCGCAAATATACATCATACTATTTTTTTTCGAGCTGAGATTAGATGGTATCATAGTCAGTTCGGATTCTTTCTCTTGATTATATCAGTTTGTCATGTACTCCAAGAGATTGCCGAGCTGAGATTAGATGGTATCATAGTCAGTTCGGATTCTTTCTCTTGATTATATCAGTTTGTCATGTACTCCAAGAGATTGCCAAGATATGCCGTGATTTTGATTGGAAGCATGGATAAATCATACTGCGCACTAGATGAAACATTTTGAGGTTATGATTATATAATCTTATAATGAAGCCTTGTCCAACTCTGGTCATAAAGAAGCATAAATACATAGCACTAGCATAAGCAACAATATCACAAGTTATGTGATTTCATGTCTCAAATTTTTCTCAAGAAGAAATGAATAAATATGCTGTTGAAAGCACAATACCTGAGAGAATTCAGTAAACAAGGAGAAGGTACACTATGATCATTGGTCATCCTCACCTAAATATGCTGTTGAAAGCACAATACCTGAGAGAATTCAGTAAACAAGGAGAATGGCACATTGCTACGCTTGCAGCTTGCAACAACACAGTAAGTTCCACTGAGAATATCTATATAAATATTGATACCTGCTTGGGTCAGCAAAACAAAAGCATGCTAAAGTTGCACAACCAAAACAGGATACTGAATATAGATAGTAAATAGCTTTAAAATCTTTCAGTAAAATTTCATTTTTCATTCTCGCTACACAGAGCAACAGCCCTGAAGTATTCTCCCTTACAATGCCAAACTATAAACAAATAACAAATCAGAAATAGACAACAAAGTTCCAAGTTTCCTATATAACAAGTATTTATATGTGTATCCATCTATGTAACTCCCGAGTGCCCATAGCACAGACTTTCGTGTCAGCAAACTTTCAATCAGGAGAATTATATAACAACAATGCTACTTCCATTTGTTCGCCTTTGATCCCAATGACGATAAAACTCATTGGATATCATGCATCTCTCTACTTGATTCCCGTAGCTTCTAATGCACATTCATAAATTTCTTACAGATGAACACAGCAAAAAATCAGCTAAGTTCAACACCTCTTTCTCTTGCACATTTTACGATCTTATCAATATCATCAGTACTTCTACAGATATCCAAGTATGACCGCCACAATTTAATGGAGAAGGGATAGACTGATACCGCCTGCTGATGAAACCTCACAGAAACATCCAAAATTTCTGAATTTCTCATGACAGTAGCAGCTTCGAGCCATATATACTCAGGTGCTACAGGGATAGCCTGGAATATGGAGTTAATCAAATTCGAGCATGCCCAAAACTTAATAGCATTGGCTGAAACACTAGGATGACAGAAATTCATAGTTAACTTGTATACTGAGAGAGCTAACTTGTAATTTGTTGGTGTAATTTCCATAAGAGATTCAACAAAATCAATCAATGCCTTGGGCTCATCAAGTTTTTCTGGAAGAAGTGATGTCCCGTAACATACTTCAAGAACAGAATTCAGTAAAGTGGCATCCCTTGGAACTGGACCAAAGACATTATAAATGAGCTGCCTAACTCTAGGCCTCCTGATGTAACGATAGTATTTTCTTGATAATGGTTCCAAGATGGTCATTGAACGGGAATCTGCCATGTAACCATTTAGAAGTCCCAATATAGTGTTGAAAGGTTTATCGCTCTCAGACCCAGCTTCATTTGCTAAAGTAAATGCAGCATGCTCCCTTACACAGTGTTTATAATCTTGAGGTGAAGCAAGCAGCTTCATTTGCTAAAGTAAATGCAGCATGCTCCCTTACACAGTGTTTATAATCTTGAGGTGAAGCAAGCTTCAGAGCTTTATCAATAGCACAGTGCATGCTCCCTTACACAGTGTTTATAATCTTGAGGTGAAGCAAGCTTCAGAGCTTTATCAATAGCACAGTGTGCTTCCATTAAGTTTTTCTTCATTATCCTATACAGAGAGAGATTGAGGAACCAAAAAACATCATATTGCTTAGAGCTATTTAATCCACCATCAGACTTTACATGTGAAGGTAGGTCAGAGCAATCACATGAACCATCCTTGCCTTCATGCAGGTTTATATCTTCAGAGAAACATTGGAACCAACGATCCAAAAGAATTTCTGCAAGATCAGTCCTTTTATTTACTAGAGCATGTTGTATGTATTGGTTCCATAGGCACTGAGTGCCTGAAGTTTCACTTGGCCAATTAGAAAGTAATTCTTCGAAACCCTTGAAAACCAAATCCCCAGTATAGTTTTCCTTCAAACGAGCAGATATCAGAATCAGTTCGATGGAGTTTGGGTACAAGCTCAAGTAACTGGCCAACAATTCTGCAGAACAATGTAAGCCCTCAAGTGCCACTACACATTTGATGTGGCTTACAGCCAGAAAGTGCAATGACCTAAGAGCAATTTGATCTTTTCTGTGAGGATTGGCATCAGTATCTAAAGCCATCTTATCAACTGCTAGTTTCATCAGATTCAAAACATGATGTTTTGTGTCAGTTGTTAGGTGAGTGGACGGCCATTCAATATTGAATGGCAGCTCCTTTTCAAATTCTAACTGCTGTACGATTAGCTCTGGAAGTTTCCTGTAAATTACTAGATAAAGACAACAAAACCAAAATATACATCTGTCAGAGACTATCAAGGATGAATGGATATCTGAGAGCAACGTGTCACCAGAGTTCCCAAGAAGTCCAAATATTTTCTGTACAGCCATCTCCACTTGTCCAGACATGCAAACAAAATCAATCATTTGCAAGAAAATGTCCAAAATGCATGCGCTGATATATCTTCTTTCCTTCTCAAGAACGTTTTCAGTGCGGCAAAATTTCATCAATGCATGTTCATATGCATTGAGCCGATCACCTAGCTGCCTCCGGCTATTAATATACATGAGCCACAGTTCGTAAGAACCATCGTTGTTTTGCACCTAATAAGCAGAATGTTACACTATCTCATCACACGTAATGAATATTATTATATTTGTAATGATGTCGGTGCCCATTAGAGAAGTATTCCACAACTAAAACACAATAATGAAAGGCAATCAAATTTATATAGTTCTTTATGCATCACATACAAAACACAGGTATGAAGTCATGCCAGCATCATAAATTAACTTTAATGTGCTTAAATGGTTCTTCATGTAATCGGTATAATATTAAAAAATTATTTTCTGTACAGCTGTTTGGAGGTGTTTCACTAACATAATGATAATAGTTAACCAATCAGATAACCTACAATAGAACTGAATGGAATAATAGAATTTATGTAGCCGATCCAAACCTTTGGGACAAAGGCTTTGTTGTGGTTGTACCAATTAATTAACACCCATAGAAAAACGAGCTTACAGTAAACTGAGTAAAGAGCATACCATTAGAGTTGTCAAAAAAAATTAACACCTAATATGCTGGAGCCTGATTGTGATGTGGAGGCTATGCATAACAGTTTTCATGTTGGGATCAGCCACAAGAAAAACAAAGGTAGCCGTACATACCCAGCAAACTCTAGTTTGTACATTAAGCTATTAATCAGGGGCTATTTGTTAATAAGATCGCAGTTCCTAGTTTGAGATTCAAAAGTTTGAAAATGTGATGGTAACTGTTCAGGAATTAGTTTCCTCTGGAACCAATGCTATTTTAAATTTTATACAGTAGATAAGATTCTAATATAGATAGGTCAACATGATACCGAAGTCCAAGACAAAAGAAGGCAGCCACTTACTGCATGGAAGAACATATCGTCCTTCCCGATGTTCTTCTCCTTTGCGTAATAAATGTGCAGATAGACAACCCAAAGAACTACAGAAGTGGGGTTGACTTCAATTGCTCGTGATAACAAGCATAGAGCCTACACAAAGAGTACTGAGAAACATGAATAGGTAACAAGAGGCCTGCTAAAAAAACCAACATTAAGGAAAATTACTAAGTATTTCATTTTATGCTGATAACCTTCTTTCTGTCTGGTTTGCAAACACTCCCATCAAACAGATCAAGTGCCATCTCCAAGGATTGTTCAGATTCAGGCAATTCATGAACAGATTGCTTCAGATAATAGAAAACAGAGACAAATAGCTAAGAAAGATTAGCACATGATTGATAAGAAGAAAAAAATGCACAATATAATGCAGAAATCTTCAAACAAGACACCGCCCTTGTGTGTAACCAGTGTGCCCCATAACTAAGTTACAAGAATTTTCTAAAGGCCTAAGAAATTATTCACCAGGATATCATTAGACAAGAGAAGCCATTTGCCCACAAAGAGTCTTGAGTATGATTTCCATATAAACTTTGTTTAAATTATGATCTTCTTCCTCATAATCCAAAAAGCATAACTCATTTGAGTCGGGGTTCAGAAGTCAACATGTGCGATTTGACGAGAAACAGCGATTATAAATAGCTAATGAAGAAACATATTAAACACATTGGAGGAAATTTTCATTAACAAGGAAACCACCTGTTAAGGTATAAATAAGAGAAGTATCCACAATAATATAAAGAAGCCAATGGAGAAATGTTACAAAATGAAGGACAAGAATCTTGACAAAGATCATGCATAATTGGGGAATATCTCAATCAAGAAAAGAAGTGTCATTATGATCAACTCCAGATCGAACCACGCATGCTCAATGAACAAAAATTATAGTCATATAAAAGGATTTCCTCAATTAAGCAGCTTACCGTAAAGTAAGTGTAAATAGACAGGATCGCCGAGATTTAATTGAAAACAACATACCATTGAACCATCTAGAGTTTGATAATACAAAGCAAGTCTGTTCCAACTATAACCATCTGCAACGGGACCATCACAAGTTTGTAAGAATGGCACATCTGGAGGAAGAACTCTTTGAACGGAAAAGGGTAAAGAAAAGGAAGCACAAAACCCCCTCTGCCAATATTGCCAAATACTCCTTGCCAGTACTGATTGAGACAGATGAGAATCAACTTTTATGGGTACCGAACCAATGTGATAAGATGGAATTGGTAAAATACAGGGAAAAAGGTAATGAGGAGGCCCAGGGCGATTATCAGAATTTGCAACACTAGGTAAAAGGCTGGCCTGACCATCTGTATACGTAGAAAGAGAATCAAGTAAATAGTTAAACGGATGAAAGCTTTCAGGGCAGCAAGTTATACAAAACTGGACAATATGTAAATGAATGCTCACTGTTCTTTAAGTTTCTATGAGTGTGGTGTTTGATGTGCTGCCACAGGCATTCTTCATTGTTACATTTCCCACGGAGCTCAAACATGCAGAAGGGCCAGAAGGGATCAATAGTAAGATCATAATTATGGAGTTCCAATTTACCTATTCTTGAAAATACCATGCCATGGAGGGATGTACTCTTTTCATCTGGCATGCATTCAGTGATCTTTTCTCTCAATACAGTTTCCTTCTCTCCTGTAGAGGATAAGTCACTTAAACACACAAGCAGCATGGACTTTGCATGTCTAGATGCAACATGCAGAACAGAAGAAGGTAAAATGGAACCAGTTGTTTGGTTTGGCCTGCAAGATTCTGTGTCCAAGAAACTATCCTCTTGAAAATCTCTATCCATACGGCCCTCATCAACTAAAGAGAAGCTATTATTGTGAGACTGGCTATCAGCAGCAAGCTGGTTGGTACTTCCTCCTAGTCTTTCAACACCTTCAAAAGGTAATGAACATCATACCTCAAAAGGATATCCTCTAAAGAAATGTAACTGACAATATATAAGAAAGTAGAAGGCTAACAGAGCAGAAGGAATTAATGCAAATATCTAAGCCGTGACATATACATATATAGCTAACATGTACAAGAACATGATCAGAAAACCTCAAAGAAGCCACCATGACTTCACCAAAAGCGTATTTAGGTTTTTCCTTAACTTGAGTTGAGGTTTTGATGCCTCTTCCATGCTAATACATCAACAGTACAGAATTAAATGACATTATCAGGGACAGTATTTGCAATCAGATACAAATGAAGCCGTTTTCCCAAGTGTCTATATGTACCATATATAGAGAATCGGATCCTAATAATAGTAAGCTTGAAGCCTATCACTAGTAAAGTATTGTTGTGCAATTTTAATGAAAGATCCATATTAGTAAAAATGATCTAAATCATTTAGAACACCTATAAACAAATTAATATAATTTAATTGTTCCTTAAATGTGCATCAACATGATCCTAATAGAATGATACCACCAAGTTGCTAAGATCTATATTGGTATGAAATATTCTAACCCCATTTAGATTTTGGTGTTAAGGAGTTTGAAACCATTTAGATCAAGACCAATGGCTCCAATTCCGAATTTAGAAGCTCCGATGTCCAACATGCTATTTCAAGTTGTTGATTTATCTGAGGTAACATATTCATGGGTAGTATTCAAATCCATTGAGGTGATACATTCTAGTGCTTGTAGATACTGCAGCATTAGGAAGCCCTCTTCATACACAAGAACAAAGCGATCTCAACTGCGTACATAAGATAGGTTCTCCATTGTCTTTGTCCTACAAATCACAAAACTAGCAGATAAATTTACTCAGAACAAAATATGACACCAAAAAAGAAGAGAGGGAAATGAATAAGCTAACTCAAAGTTGATATCTCCAACCCCATTTAGCAGAGTAATAAGGACATTGTGTCTAAGTGGTTTAAGCCAGACCCTCACCATCTGGTTTAACAAAACCATCTAAACCACATTAACTGTTATTATATTGTTTTCCGTAACTAAACACTTAATGGAACAAAAATGGATAATGCAGAAAGTAGTGGAAACATATTAACTAAACGACTTGAGCTGCCTTGTCCTATTGTTTTAGCTACTAAAAGAGAAAAGACAAAGGAATAAAGGCTTTGACTGTTTAAGGCTAAACCACTAATCAACATATCATTTCAGTTGTTTGCCTGAGTTGCTTTTTCGTACCCCAGAAAGAACATGTTGCTATCATTCTTAATCTTATCTAGCGTCTGGACATAAAACAAATTGCCTCTGAATCACAAGGTGTGACTCACCACATTCATGATAATAATTATAAAAAATACTAGAATTATCAGATTGTAAGTTCAAAGAAGGCTGCAAAAGTTATTTCAAAAAGAACTACACAGTGACAAAAGATGTAAACTGGACAACAACATCAACTTGTAATCAAGTAAAAGAGCCCGAGTAAATTTCAAATGAAAGCATGAACGTGTACCTTCCAGATATAATATTTCAGTTTTCTCTCCCTCTTGCATTTGTTGGTCAGAAAAAGTGAAGTTTGTAGCATCTTCACTCTTATCAGTTCCTTCCTGAACAAGGCATTCTGCTTCACCTATCTTGTTATTCTTGTATGGGAATCTGCTACCAAATCGCTTAACTAACTTGGATCTCAAGGAAGCTTCAAGCAGTCCATAATCTTGGGCAATCTCATCAGATGGCAATCTTATTGCTTCGGTCATACCAGAAGTTGTTTGAACATGATTTACCTCCGAAAGAACTTGAAAACGAAGAGGTCTCTGTTCAAAAGCATAGTTCTCATCATCCTCATTTGATGCATTGGATTGGAAGGCAGGACTTAATGCGCCATCTAAAGCATGGTTATCTCTATGATCTAATGCACTAGCATCCTGTTCACATTGGGCAGATACAAGATCATGCTCGTTTAACTTTTGGCAAGATGCATCAGCTCGGGCATCACTTGAGCATCTAGTGTTAGAGTCAGAGCCAAACTGACCAACACTTCGACCTTCAACAGCAAGGTGATGTCCCAAACTACACAATAGACCAAACCTAGCATCTGGAAGAGTTTCTATAGATTCAGATACGGTTCCGCCATGACTCTGCCAACCAGAAGGCAATATGGAATCCGAAGCCTGCATAAGTAACCCTCTAAGCTGTGCAGAGAACAGTTCCCTTTTTCTATACAGGAGGCAGCACTTTTCATTGGCATCAAACAAAGCTCTCTGTGCTTTGCGATAAGCTTTGAGCGCACGCCTTTCTTCAAGCTCACACCTGCGTCTGAGTTCTTGTGCCTCTTCCAACTCTTTGTCTTGCAAGTCCTCCAATTCCATTAAAGATTGCAAGTTCATGCTTGCCTCTCCCGGTGTATTTATCTGAGTAGAGTAATTTAAGATGCTTGGGTTTTGCAGAGATGCCTTGCATAGGAAAAGAAAATACCATTTGAAAAAGAAACCGTTTTACATAAATTAATCAAACAGAACCTCTAGACTTACCTCAGTGTTGCCTGACTTGCCATCTGAGGCTTGACCTGCGCACCTCTGAGAAAAATGACTTGATGTCTCTAGAGGTCTTTGTGCCGCAGTTGAAGCTAGAGTTTGTCGGGTTCCCATTATATTATGGTCCCCTGGCACTTTGTTTGGGAGCATGGTAGAAACATCAGTACATCTTGTTATATTGGAACCTGGTAATTCTCTGTTCTGCCAAATTTGAAGACAAAAATTATAACTATGTCAGAAGGTGCGCAAAAGTCCTTTTTTTTCAAAGTAATACACAAGAACATTATTTTGTTGCAACTATGAACTTTCAGTTATTATTGCAAGTAAAATAGGGGAAGAATTATCCAAATATTTTTCAATACTCTCAACTTGAATAAACTCAACACTCATCACATAGAAGTTTGTTAGGATTACAGAATAACCACCATATGCCAGATTCTACAACTCTTCAGCTTAGTTTTGAATACTTCAAATGAAAAAAGAATTGAGTACCCTAGAAATGTACCGGATCTCTATGGAGTAACACATTGCTCTCACGAAGTGCTCCATCCTCTATATTAGGATCTATCTGCGATAGGCATGGCCTTTGTCCAGGTATGCCATGAAAATTTATGGCTATCTCCCTCTTCTCAGAGTTATCATAACTACGAGAGACATCAGAAACCAACTTACTTTGATTCCTATTCTTAGAAAAGACCAACGCATTGGAACACATGGTTTCAGAGACAGGTACTGTAGGTCCGTTGTTCACTTTCAGCAAACCTCCAGATGACATCATGGTGCTTGTAACAGCAGCATGTTGTTGATTTTCATTCTTGTGGTTGCGAGACTCCATTATATCTCTCTTGTGGAGATGACCGTCATTTTCCATAAGTTGTGAACTGCATCCATGAGCAGATTTGACGGCAGATATAGGTAATTTCAATTGATTAATAGAACTATGTTTGCCAATTGTGCCTACAGAAGGTTTCAGATGTTTCTGCACTTTCTCCTTTGGTATCAATCCTTTATCAGCAACAGAGGCGGGTCTTTTAACACCAGTAGCCTTGGTTGCTAGTACCACGGCATGAGGACCACGGTTACCAGTACCACTATGAGGACCACCAGTTTTTTCATTACTTTGAGGAATCGATTTATTTTGTGCCTTCAGTTTATTCTCCCGTAGCACAATTTCCTGACGTAAATTTGCTAATCTATGATAAGCCGCATACGAATCTGGTCCATAGCCTTGCTCTTGCCTTGCTGAAGTTTTGGTGCTAAGTTTATGTCTTGGAGCCAGAGAATCCATCTCAGCTGGAGTTCCTACATAATTGGAACTTGTCAAACGGGTTCTCATATCAGAAATGCGAGCAGGATTCACCAATCCTTTCTTCTGCACAAGATTTGTTCTATTTGATCCTTGCAATTTTCTCGATGGAAGTGGAGTGGATGCTATTGGCACTTCAGATCTGTTTGCTCTAGCAATATTTTCTTTTCTGCTGATAGTTTTTTCTGATTCAGATTCTTCAGAATTGCTTTCACTGTCATCATCTGAAAAGCTTATCACAAGATTCTCATCTGAACCTTTCCCATGCCAGGAAAGATTGCGATTATTGGTAGCTTTGTGTGGCACCTGAGCTGTCTTAAAATGCTTACTATAGTTTTTCGCAGCTGCTGTTTGGACCTGAGCATTTACCATGCTTGGACTGCTAGAACGAAGTGTTTTTAGTGTAGAAAAATCTGCATCAAGCAATCCTTCATTACTTAAGCGTTATATACATACCATGTTTTCAAAATTTCCATCAAACTGAGAAGGGTATGGCAATGATACAAACACTGCAGAAATATGAGAACTGCCAGGATTTTAAGCTAGCTGAAGATCAAGTTGGAACATGCTCGTGAATTCAGGAAAAAAAAACTCTATGTTAATAAATATCCAGATGGAATCAAGAATATGAAAGTAATAAGATAAACCAGAAAGCACACGGATGCTTCAAGAGTTTTTTTAATAGAACAGAACATATGTCTTTCTTCTTTTGAATACATGCAAGTTGTTCGACTTTCTATACCTATAAATTTGATAACAGCTAGCTTTCTGCAGCTTTTATATTTAGTTTGATCAACGTTTGATATTTTATATGGTTGTATGGATTCCAAGCTATCATTTAAAGACATGGGCGTGAGATATTCCATCTTTTGTTGGGGAATGTGTCCTATATATATAAGTTATCAGTCTTTCAATTACTTGTTGTAAGCAAGAGGGAAAGTGTTTAATACTTCATCACTGTTTTAAAAAACTTCCGCCTAGTCCGCCTAGGCGTACGCCTAGGCTTAGGCGGTACCTTGGCTGCCTAATTAGCACCTAGCGTCTAGACGGTACCTAGACTATCCATCTAGGTTTTGGGAGTATTTAGGGGAGCATTGTCTGCTTACGTGGATTGCATCCTTTAGACCTTGATCGTGATTTTCTGTGTTGCACCCTCCACATCCTCCAACCTCTTCCAAACTCGTTTAACCTCCAAATATAAACACCTCCACCACCTCCTTCAACCTTCAACAAAACTTCCACGATCACCACTTAAATGAAGAAAGAAATCCGCATAGACATCTGTCCGACAACTAAGCTTTCTATAATATTAACATTTACTATCAATTATTGTAATTAAAAAACAAAAAAGAAAATCTCCTAAGTTGTAGGCGACGGGCCCAACACTTAGGCCTTCTAGCGCTTTCTATAACATTGTTAATTATTATTTTGGCTATTTAGCATTTAAGTATGCATGGTTTGGATCTAGGATTGCTATCTATTCTTTTACAAATTTATATGAATTTAATATATATTTTTATCAATTATTATAAAAAAATAGCCAAACGCCTAGGTGCCGCCTAAGCGTACATGCTTAGACGTCTAGGTGTTGGCTCAAATGCTTAGTCCGCCTAGCGCCTTCTGTAACATTGTACTTCATACACACATGCATACATACATGTGATAACATCTCCCCTCTGACCTTTTATTCTTAAGTTAACTAATGTTTTACATGGTTTGGTGGATTATAAGGGGGTTCTCTCTTTTCTCTAGTGCAAGAGAAGGATACTTGAGAAAAATACAGACTAGAGTAGTTGCAACAAGAATATTTGTAGGCTCCAGGTCAATCGACTATGGGTTGAGGGGTCAAAATTCCAGACTAGGACTAATCTGGAAACCGGCCCGTTATCTGGATTGGAAGGAGCCCAATCAAACACCCTGGTCTCTCAACCCTATTTTAGCCATTTATCTCTATGGGACAGTTTGCAAATGTAAACCCTTCATATCCCTACCCTTTATATCCCTATGAATACCTCCTCAAAACCACAACTTCATCGCAGACCAAAAATTAACTTCTTGATTCTTGTACATACTCCCTAGTCCCTCGCTTCTCCCTCGCCCCTCCCCCCGTCACCTCCCCCCTCGCTCCAAGGTCTTCGAGTTCTTCTTCTCTTCTCTCAAAGCAAGTTTGACTACTTTTACAATGGACGTGGCCGAAAATTTATCTTCTTCTTCTCTTCTCTCAAAGCAAGTTTGACTACTTTTACAATGGACGTGGCCGAAAATTTATCTTTTTTTTTACATAAACAGTGACTTGGTAGGTTTCTAATTAAATTTAAACACTGGTTTTAAAGAATTTGTGCAAAACCTTACCTATTACAAAGATGACTTTGCCCAAATTGAAAGTTTGAAACATATTAGTATTAACAAGATATTGACTAAGTTAATCAGAAAAATATTTCCATTGCCGTAAATGAAAAAATCTTTAAAGCAAAAGAAGTAAAGAACTTGGCAAAATTTTGTACTCTTGCTCACAATTTTACTACCAGAATCACGAATAACAATAAAGAACTTAAAATCTACTAGGTAGTAGGTACTTCACAAAAAAACTTGCACGCTGGTATATCTCTAGCCTCCCAAAAAGTAATAGCATCCACTACAAATGTACCAAAGTATAAAGCAAAAGGTCTATCATATAATTGAAAACCAACATTTGGGAAAAAAAAATAAAAGGAGAAGATTTTAAGCATCTATTGCATATAACCCAAAGCATTAAAGAAAAATGGGACATAGCATAAAAAATAAAAAAAAGGAGACATAGCATAGAAAAATAAAACCAATACTAGAAACTAAAGGGAGAAGTTGATGAACGTAATGCATTTCATATGAATAGCGTATTATTAATTAGTATGTTCACAGCGAAGTCATAATGCAAACATCATTGCTGATTACAAAATAGAAAATCAGAATTGACTGGAAGCACCTGATTTTGCCAGATCATGATCATCCACAGAAACCATAGGTGCTTGTTCCTCCAATATTGTGGCATTGGGTAGTGCACCAGAACAAGTTGGTAGTTCCTGAATGGAAGTACAAGAAACTTTGTGAAAAACAACAAATTGGAAGAAAAAAAGTATTGAAAGTTAGAATGGTAAAGAAGGTGAATTCTGTACCAATATACTTGTAACATTGGAAAAGTGACTTTATCAAAGAAAATCGACCACAATTACATAATCTTCCACTGTGATACAAAGTGTATGCTCCTAAGTGTCTTTTTCCAAATACCTAATGCCGTTATTTCTTATGGAATAGTTTCTACTAAGGAATCCATCAACAGTGTTTCAAACTTTCAATAAGGTCAAACAAGCCCAAATCAGAAATTTCCATTGGCAACGCCCATCAAGCAATCACATCATTATTAGTAATTTTCCTTCTGAAAGCCAATTACTATACATGGAACATCAACCTTCCAATCAAACTAAAACAGTAAAACCAAATTCTAAACATCCGGATGAAAAGCTGCCTCAGGATTTGACAACAAGGGGAATTAATCAATTAGAACGGCCACCTTGGTATTCGGGGTTGCTCATTAAGGGGCCTCACAAAACGACTCGAAGAAAGGATTGCTACTGTCATCCACATGAGATACAACCAAATGATGCACGCAGTGCTCAAATCCTAAGTCTTAATCCATCCCTAATGGGCAGACACTAGAACTAACCATTTTCAGCATTCTCTTCTTGCACAAAACTTACCAAACCTACGTCCACAACGGTTCTAATGCAAAGCAACAAAAAAAAAACTCACCAGAAACCAATCAAACCTACTACAAACAATAGTAACAGACAAAATAACCCTAAAATGAAGCATCAGAGAGTGGTGAAACGAAACATTTCAATCTTAGGGCTCAAACGAGGGAGAGGAGAATTACAGAGGCGGCGTCTTCAGAGGGAGAGATCTCGCCCTCTTCTTTAGATTGCGAGGATTTGGATCTTGGGCCGGAGCTAGGGTTTGCTGAAGACGTCGGCATGGAGGCTATCGCCTTCGCCCTCAGCTCCTCGATCTCCTCCCCCGCACTCTTCGTGGACATTGAAACGGCGGCGGCGATTAGGGTTAGGGTTAGGGTCTGAGATTGCAAACGCTGCGTGGTGGTTGGGGGTTTTTGCGGCGAGGGGCTGCAAGAGGAGAGGAGACCGCGTGTCTGTGCTTTTTGGTAAATTTACGAAAATGGACACAGCGAGGCTCGGGAGATATTTGTACAAGTAATGGGTCGGGCACGTGGATACGGGGATGGACTTCTTGTGGGCTATTAATGGGCTGCGTATTGTTTAGAAAAAGCCCACGTTTTATAATTACCTTGAAATAATAGTTGAAGTGCTGATATTTTCTATTATATGCAAAATGAGAAACACAGAGAGAGAGAGAGAGAGAAATGTGTATGTTTGGTACCAAGCATAAATTTTATGCTTGGTAGTGAGGTGACACATCCTCCTCTACTCATTTAAATGGGGGACCATATTTACATGGATTGAGGAGTGTATGAGGATATGCAACCATTTGAATAAGTGGAGGGGGATGTGACACCTTACTATAAAGCACAACTTTTTGTGTTTAGTACCAATCATACCCATTTCACAAAGTACAAAGCATAAATTTTTTGCTTGGTAGTGAGGTGTCTTATTCTCATCCACTCATTTTCAATTCCCAACTGCTCCCCAACTCATGTGAATGTGATCCCCGATTTCAATGAGTGGAGGGGAATATGCTAGCTCACTACCGAGCATAAAAACTTATGTTTAGTACCAAGCATACCCATTTCTCTTATATATATATATAGGTGTCTTATTCTCATCCACTCATTTTCAATTCCCAACTGCTCCCCAACTCATGTGAATGTGATCCCCGATTTCAATGAGTGGAGGGGAATATGCTAGCTCACTACCGAGCATAAAAACTTATGTTTAGTACCAAGCATACCCATTTCTCTTATATATATATATATATATATATATATATAATAATATATATAATATATATAATATATATATATATATATATATATATATATATATATATATATATATATATATATATATATATATATATATATATACAAGTCGCGTTCAGATACGCGCATCAATGCGTACGCAGCAACAGCTGATTGGGCTTTTTTGAAAAAATGCGCTTCGTTTGGGGAATAAACCCCTCCGCCTTCACATCCCCAATTCAACCGTCATCCCCGGTGAATCTGAAGAAATTCCTCTCTCTCCCCCCATCCAAGAGCCGTCCCTCCTCAAAATCGACCCATCTCCGCAGCGCAACTACGGGAGCCACGCTGCGTTAGGGGTGATCTCGATCTCTCTCTCTCCTTCTCCAGCGATCCCTCTCTCGATCGCGCAGCCAACTCCGCCGATTTGCATCGCCGTCGACCAGAGCCAACTCCGACGAGGCCCCCCACCGCCCCACGCCGACTCCCCTCCCCTGCCCACCGACCGCGCCAAACCCCTCAGCCATCGCCGCGCTCCTTCCGATGCCAAAACCACCGACCACCTCCGAGCTTCGCGCGTTGCCACACTCCCAGCTCCTCGAGCTTCGCCCAGCCCAACATCCGACTGTCGAGCTCCTCCGTCCATTCCGTCGTGACCCCAAGCCCTGCGAGTCAGCTCCGACCTCCTCCAGGTTCGGTTACAGACGCAGGATGATGGAGATGATCTAAAGCCCCCGAAATTGGAATCCAAGTGCAATTGCACTGTGATGTAGATAAGGCTTTCCACAATGCATTTGACATATTTATTCATCCTGCCGAGCTCCTTTGTACTTAGCAATATACGTATCCATCTGATTTATTTGTAAGAAAATATCACTTGCTGGTATGTGATTGTAAAATTGTAGTCCACTGAGAGGTTGCGAGGCCCCCCCTTTTCTTTTTCTGTTTTCTTTTCGAAATCCTTTTTTGTGTCTGGCTTTGTAATGCTGCTGCTGTATTATTTGTTTGGAGAGAATGGTTGCAGTTGAGCTATTCTTTTGTAAATCCTTTTCAGTAATCAATTATGTATGGCTTTTCAATAGTCTTGTGCGTCTGAGATGTGTTATATTTGCTTGCAGCTTTTGGTTTATTAGTGCTTGCTTTGTGATGCCAGATTTAGATAGCGGACGCGTGTTGAGGCAACATCAGGACCTTGAGTTTGGTTGTTTTAGGACTAAATTTTCATTGACATCTGATGGCATAGCTAAATGTTCTAGTTCACTTGATCGTAAAGACTTGATACCACAATATTGACACGACAACTATGTAGTTTTGTCAATTTACAAAGAAATTCAACTCGAGTGGAATTATAGCATAATAGTTGATTTTTGCTTTAAAAAAAATATCCATTCCCTTTACGTCCATTCTCAGGCGTAGATAAAATCGCAATGATCTACGCCACATCGACCGATCTACACCGCATCGACCTGTAGAGAGATTCTGCGACGGAGCTGAGACTTGGTGAGACTTGTTACATCTGAAACTGAACAAACCGGTAAAGATTGATCTCGAACAACATCCACCCATCTGCCTTTTTGCAGAACGCTCCGAATCCCCCCAAAAACCAAAACAGCATAACGCAATGTCGACATCAACCAAGCTGAATTTGAAAACATAATTAGGCAAAACACCTGAACGTCATTCACAATTTTCTATCTCCAATTTTTTCATAAATAATTGCTAGCTGATACATAATTCACGCAAATGTAAACAACGTCAAATGTCACGAACAATACAGGCCACAAAAATATTGTTTCTCAAATTAACGCCACAAACAGAAAATCCAAGCTAAATCTCATCCAAAAAACGAGCTTTACAAGGTTGGTAATAGCATTGAGAGGGGTGTTCTCAGATATTGAGCAATGTCACAACCCACAGCCATTCGGTATGCCAGTGCATTTGCAAGAGCAGAAAGCCTTTGAGCAATGTCCACAAACCCCATTCGGTAATGCTTCTGCATTTAAACCAATGAGAACAGATTATTAGACTCATACCAATAACCAAGTTATGTTGCTATATGGAACAATGAGCTTCAAACCATCAGATGCTTTCAGATGCTTTCATGAATGCAAAATCCACGTGAATCACCATTTAATTTCATCTAAAACACTATTTCTCATATAAAAGATGCTATAAGTAAGGTTTACAAAACATGCAATTGTACTTCACCTTTAAAGCTACAGCAACTCAACACTAATTGCAAGGTTTACAAACATGCAACTTCAACTTCACCTTTAAAGATACAAGCCATTATGACAAATTTTTGGATATAAATTTACTGCAATATTTGGGAAGATCTAGACAACTTTCTTCTGGCGTGCTACAAGCAAAGTGTAAAGCAAACATTAGCATAAGTAACTAAACTTCCTCAGCATATGAATCAAGATCTTCCCCAGTTAAAACTTTGCACTTAATATTTAGACATTATACTTGGTTCCGGCATGGTACTCAGATTTAGTTTTAATGTGAATTAGAGATTTACTGAACAGCTGCAATTTAAGCAGAATAGGAGTAACTCAAATTTAAGCTCCAGCAGCACAAATCAAAGCATCAATCACTATTTGTCACTTACATCTTTCTAATAAAATCATATGAATCACATGTTACTAATTTCTATGTTTTTAAGCTCCACAGCAGCAAAGTTTTTTTCTAATCAATATGAATTGGGGATGTGAAATAAAGTTTAGTTAAAGTTCTAGCATTTTTTCTTGAATCATATGAATCATATGTATTAACCTGCTCAATCAAAATTTCTATGATTTGCTGCTGTGAAATAAAGTGAATCATAAAAATATTTTTGGGGGAAATTTTTTTCTAAATACATGAATCATATATCAAATTTAAGCTCCACAGCAGCGAAAATCAAAGCCATCAATCACTATTATTTTTCTGAATCAGTATTTTTTTTCTCAAATGGAGCCTTCGTTTTGGGGATGAAGGAAGGTCTTGGGCTCTCTCTCGATCTGATTTTAGATACTCTCAGGCTAGGGCTCAAGATTCAAATGTTTAGTGTAAGGATCAAAAAGACAAATTATTTGAAGAGCCATCGTTAGAAGAGGGATCGCAGATTTTACCTGGCGTTTAGCTTCCGTCGGAGTTGGCTGCCTGGTCGACTGGCGATGTCAAATCGGCGGAGCGTGGCTCGCGACGAAGAGGGATCGCTGGAGAAGGAGAGAGGAGAGATACGAGATCACCCATAACGGCAGCGTTGGCTCCCGTAGTTGGTCGGCGGAGATGAGTCGATTTTGAGGAGGACGGCTCTTGGAGGGGGGAGAGGAGAGGAAATTTGCTCTCCAGATTCACGGGGATGACGCTGATTGGGGATGTGAAGGCAGAGGGTTTTATTCCCACAAAACGAAATGGCATTTTTCAAAAAAGCCCAGAAGTTATCATGCTTCCAGGTTGCTGGCGTACGCATTTGAATGGTATCTGAACCGAACTGTATATATATATATATATATATTATATATATATATATATATATGATGAGAGAGAGGAGAGAGTGTCATTCTCTCCTCTGTTGTCTGGGGTGAGCATTGTTCGGCTCACACTGAGAAACCGACGCGAACCGCCAGACTTTGGGCAGTTCGGTGCGGTTGAGAAAACTTCAGGTCGGGTCGGGTTCAGATAAGTACAATCCGATTAAACCGACCCGACCGAACTCTTACCACTACTCGTAACCCACATACCCATTACCTAACTTATAAATTCCCTCGTTCTCATTCCCTTACGATTATTACACCCTAACTCTCCGTTGCTGGGTCGGGTCGGGTTCAGATAAGTACAATCCGATTAAACCGACCCGACCGAACTCTTACCACTACTCGTAACCCACATACCCATTACCTAACTTATAAATTCCCTCGTTCTCATTCCCTTACGATTATTACACCCTAACTCTCCG
>NC_033795.1:2566545-2576462 GCF_001876935.1 Asparagus officinalis | reverse complement strand
TCCCGCTGCCGCCTCCACCATGACCATCATCTCCCTCCCCATCCTCTCGCTCGCCAGCCCCCTCGCCTCTGGCCCCGTCAGATCAAGGCCGACCTAGTCCCCCTTCTTCGATCAAGGCTGACGAGCTCTGATCCCGCACAATCCTCGCCTGTGCTCGTGTTGTTGCTCCCTCGGGTGCGGGATCACAGTGGGTTTTGAATTTCCAGGGTTAGGGTTTTGTTTTTTGTATGATTAGTTACCAGTTGGTGCTTGTTCTTGATCTTTTGGTTTGGTTCAGGGATCCAAAGCGAGAAGATGAAGAGATTGGGGTTTCAGAGAGTTCAAATGATTGACAAGAAGAGGTTGATGATGCGTCTCTCTTTGCTGCGTGCGCCATGAACTGGAGCATCGAGCTTGAAAAAGGCCTGCACTCCAACAACCCAAGTAAGTACAATCAACCCCACTCGCTCAATCTCCAAAACCCTAGACTCAATTCCCCTTGTCTTCTAAATCCCAGCCTCGTCCCATCCAGTCTGCCCAAAACTGCCCACCCAGTACCCCTTTTTCAGCCAGCACTAGTGTAAACCGACCGCACTGAACCGAATCGTATCAGTTCGGTTCTCTTGAGATCGTCGGTGTTGTTCGGTTGTTAATTTTTTTGTCGAAACTAATCGAACCGACCGAATGCTCACCCCTACTGTTGTCTATCCTTTCAAATCTCTTCCTCTTGCTCTTGCTCTTTGTGGCCTTTGTTGAGAAGTTTCTATGCATTAAGCGGGAAAAATGTAGAAAAGACGAGGGAAAAGGACTAAAATTAACAGAATTTAGTGGACTTGAATTTGAGGACCTTACTATTAAAATAAAAGAGATTTGAGGGCCTTATAGTAAAATACCTACATTCGGCCCCCCGGCCCGCAATATATGCTCTCTCTCCTCTCTCTCCGGTCAAAAACCCTAGCTCCCTCAATTTCTCCTCTCAAAACCCTAGCCATGTCGAGCGCTCTCGACATGTCGCTCGACGACATCATCAAAAACAGCAAGAAGTCCTCATCCTCCGGCGGCCGCGGCCGAGGTCTCGGCCGCTCCGGCCCCGGCCCCGCTCGCCGTTCCCAAAATCGCGCTGCGAATCGTCCCAATCCTTATTCGATGCCCAAGGTAAAAAAAAAAACCCCTCCAAAAAGTTAAAAAGCTACGGTTAGGGTTAGGGTTACCTCACTCGGTTCAACTTCCGATCTCGCTCTCAATCTCAAGGGGACCGCAGTTACTGCTTTTTCTCATTTTGGTGTTGTTATCGGATCTAGGCGGCGGACTATGGTGTCTATACGGATCAGATTGCGGCCTTTTCGGTTCCGGCAGCGTCCAGGGTTTCTTCGATCGAGACGGGGACGAAGCTTTACATCTCTAATTTGGATTATGGCGTATCGAACGATGACATCAAGGTTTGTTCTTTTCATTAGTTTATGTATTGAGCGTTATTATTGTGTTTGTTAATTTTGTATCTCGCATGAATATGAGAAAATAAGTTTTTGAGTTAGGTTGCATCATAACGCTGGTTGAAGATGTTGAAAGCTGGAGTTGCTTTTTTTTTCAGTTCACTGGAAGTATTAATGTTTTAGCAGCAATACTCTATGATCTTATTGTAGAGTAAAGGAAGTATGCAATCAACCAAAAAACTCTATTACTGAATGTAAACTCTGGCTATTATATAGCCTACAAACTTAAACAACAAATGCTGAAATATTGCTCACTTTCTTAGCCACAATCAGCTATGTGAGACTTATTCAAAAGCAACTAAAACCCTACTGAATAGGACTTCTAAAACAGATTAACAAACTAGCTAAATAATAGGACAACTTTCAAGCCTCTTCATTCTCTCCCTCAAGCTAAACACAGTGAAACATGTTTAGCTTACCTTACTGACTTCACACATTCCCAACATGCCTCTGAGTTTGACAAAAGCATCAGACTTGAGGGGCTTGGTCATAATGTCCGCAACCTGATCAATACTTCCACAATGTAGCAGAGCAACGGAACCTTCTTTAGTTATCTCTGAGAAAATGGTACCTCACTCGAATGTGTTTATTACGACCATGTAGAATTGGATTTCTTGACAGCTTAATAGTGGAGGTGTTGTCACACATGATGTTGGTGCATTCCTCCTCTTCATGTCCGAGCTGCTCCAAGATCCTCTTTAGCCATATAGCTTGACAAGCACTAGTTGCCTATGTAGTGGACAATGTTACAATTGGTTGCTTTTTCGAATTCCATGAGATGGCTGTTGAGCTTAGCATGAAGACATAACCACTGGTACTCTTGCTATCTTCAATGTCCCCCGCATAGTCATTGTCAGTGAATGCAAGTAGCTTGTTGCTTGTACCATGCTTGTAGTAAATGCCATAATCCATAGTACCCTTCAACTACCTTAATGTTCTTTTAGCTACTTGCATATGCAGCTCTGTTGGACTTGCCATGTATCTGCTCAGGAGGCTTGTAATAAACATCAAATCTGGTTTGGTAGAAGTCAAATAGAATAGACTCCCTACAACCTGCTTGAAAAGAGTTCCCTCCACTGCAGTCCCATTCTTGTCTCTCCATCTTTGAACCAGGAACAATAGGAATGCTAACCATTTTGCTTTCTTGCATTCCAAACTTCTTTAACACCTCAAGAACATATCTCTTCTGATAGATAAAAATTCCTCCCTCCTTTTGTAATACTTCAATTCCGAGGAAGTAACTCATGCTTCCCATATCAGTCATATTAAATTATTTCATCATAGATCTTTTGAAATCAAACAACAAGTGCGCACAATCACCAATAAAGATCAAGTCATCTTCATAGATACTTACAATGATTATGTGGCCTTCACTGCTTCGCTTAGTGAACAATGTGTGCTCACTTGCACATCTCTGAAAACCTTCCTTCATGAAATAAGTCTCAATGCGGCTGAACCAAGCACGGGGGCTTGTTTCAAGCCATATAAGGCTTTGCGTAGTTGATACACCATGCTTTCTTTCCCCTTTTGTTCATAGCCTTTTGGTTGTTCCACATACACCTTCTCATTCAAATCTCCCTGTAGAAACGCAGACTTGACATCAAGTTGAAAAATTTTAAAATTTTTTCCATTTCTTGCGTGCTGCCAAAGCAATGATAGTTCTCACAGTGTCTAGTCTTGCCACTGGTGCTTATACCTCTGAGTAGTCAACTCCTCTATGTGAATACCCCTTTGCCACTAGTCGAGCTTTGTACTTGATCACTTCCCCATGTTCATCTCGCTTTGTTTTGTAGATCCATTTCACACCCACTTTCCTTGCTCCACTAGGTAAGTCACAAAGAACCCAAGTCTTGTTCTTTTCGATGGCTTGAATTTCGATATCCATGGCCTGCCTCCATTTTTCTTCTTTGACAGCTTCTTCGAATAAAACATGATCTTCGAAATCACCAACCACCATGTATGCTTGTTCCTCTGCTTCTTCTTCTTCACTTATACCTTCACCACTCACATAGTCTCCCATCCATGTTGGCATTCTTCTTTCTCTCCTACCAATGACATTACTAGTCCCTTCTCCATTCCTTCTTCATTATTCCCCCTTCCTAAGTTATTCTCACCATTTTCTCCTTCACTATCAAATTTCATATCAACATCTAAACCACCATTGGCCTCACCTCTATGCTCTCCCTCACTCTCATTACCACTAAAAGCATCATCATCCCAAAACAACTCTGCTTCTATTTGTTCCTTATAATTTGTACCCTAATCCCAACTCTTTTCTTCCTCAAACACTACATCCTTACTAACCACAATCCTCTTTGTCTTAGGATCAAACAAACGATAACCCTTTGACTCATCACTCACACCTAACAAAATACAAGGAAAGCTCTTATCATCAAGTTTACTTCGTTTTGCCTCTGGAATGTGTACATGTGCCAAACAACCCTAAACTCGAAGATGTTCTACTAGAAGGCTTGATTCCGCTCCAAGCTTCTTGTGGAGTGATGTTCTTCACTGCTAGCGTTGGACATATATTCAGCAAGTAGGTCCTGTTTACAGCTTCCGTCCAGAAAGGTTTGGGAACCTTTTTAGCAGTGAGCATGCAGCGCACCATGTCCATGACTGTTCTTTTTTTGCGTTCTGCCACTCCGTTTTGGTGTGGTGTGTATGCTGTGGCTAATTGCCTCTTTATGCCTTCTTCTTCACAGAATGTCTTGAAATTGAGAGTTAAACTCTCCTTCTCTGTCCATCTGCAAACATTTAATGGACGCCTCTGCTTCCTTTTCCACCAATTTCTTATATGATTTGAAACATTCCAAAGCTTCTGATTTTCAAAGAGCAAATAGACCCAACCCTTACGACTATAATCATCAATGAAGCATAAAAGATACCTCTTTCCACTGTTTGAGATTGGTTCAATTGGGTTGCAGATATCGGCGTGTATAAGCTCCAAGACCTTGCTAGCACGCCATTCACTTTTCTTAGGGATTGCATTGCGGTATTGCTTGCCAGTGAAGCAACCAGCACAAGTGACACTTGAAGCTTCCAGTTAAGGTAGACCACACACCATTCTTTGTTTGCAGTGTCTTCAAGCCCTTGTAGCTTATGTGACCATACCTTTGATGCCAAAGGTAAGTAAGATCAGAGGAAGTGTGTAGACATTCTTCAACAATAGAAGCTGTGTTGGAGCTCTCATTCAACAGAATAAACATCCGATTAGCAGATTAGCACGCATGTTCGTGTGCGCAATCAACCCTTTGTACAGATGATATATATTGCATACCCCATTTTTTATAAAAATGGCAAGTTCACTTTCCTGCAACTGCCCCACACTTAACAGATTGTTTCGAAGCTCTGGGACATAGTATACATCTCGAACATGAAAAGTAGTTCCATTAAACACCAATCTAACACTACCTTTTCTGGCAGCTGTCATTCGAGAGTTATTTCCACACTTAACAGAGTGCTTGTGTCCTTCTACCACTGTTTTAAAAAACCTCCGCCTAGTCCGCTTAGGCGTACGCCTAGGCCTAGGCGTTACCTAGGCTGCCTAACTAGCGCCTAGGCGGTATTTAGGCTGCCCACCTAGATTTTACGAGTGTTTAGGAGAGCATTGTCTGCTTACGTGGATTGCATCCTGTAGGCATTGATTGTGATTTTATATATCGCATCCTACACGTCCTTCAAACTCCATTAACCTTCAAATATGAACACCTCTACTACCTCCTCCGACATTCAGCAAAACCTCATCGATTACCACTTAAAAAAACGCCCAGAAACCGCTTAGACGTCCGCCTAGGCGACTAAACATTGGGCGTCAAGTCCGACGCCTAGAAGCGCCCAGCGTGTAATGTAACATTGCCTTCTACCATGTTTGAAAACATACCTTTGTCTCTGCACATATGATTAGAGCACCCTGAATCCAGGATCCATGCATCATTTCTTTTTGCTTCATTCTCTTCTACGTAAGCCATCAACAGAAGTTCTTCTTCATCCAATTCAGCATAGTTTGCTTCTTTGTTCCATTTGGGACATTCATATTGAAAATGCCCCAAATTATGGCACTTAAAAACATTCTACTGTGGCCCTTGTGAAAGTCTGCCTCCTTCTTCCACGTCCTCTACCTCGATATGCTCCTCTTCCTCTTCCTCTGCTGCTTTCTACCTTGAGTGCTTGCTCTTCCACGTCCTCTACCTCGATATGCTCCTCTTCCTCTTCCTCTGCTGCTTTCTACCTTGAGTGCTTGCTCACCATCTCGGCTGACTCTCTTGAACTTCTCTTCCTCTTCCTCTGCTGCTTTCTACCTTGAGTGCTTGCTCACCATCTCGGCTGACTCTCTTGAACTTTTGTTCATGGACCACCAGAGAGCTTTGAAGCTCATCAATGGACATTGCTCCTGTGTCCTTTGATTCCTCAATTGAAACAACAACATAGGTGAACCTCTGTTAATGTTCGAAGGATTTTCTCCACCACCTTAGAGTCTGGCATATCCTCTCCATTGCTCCTCATTTTGTTGGCCACTGCCATGACTCCGGCAAAGTATTTAGTAATGGTCTTTCATCTCAAGCACCTCAAAATTCCATCTCAGTGAATTGAGAAGTGACTTCTTCACACGATCATGGCCTACAAATTTCCTTTTCAGGGAATCCCAAACAATCTTGGACGTGCGCCTGTCCAAGACTTGTTCGAAGATTGCTCTATCAATGGCCCTGAAAAGATAATGCTTGACCTTGTGATCCTTTGTTCTGGCGTGCTCCAACTGCTCCAGCTGTGTGTCAGTCAACATAGTCCCTGCTTGAGGCTCCTCGAAACCATTCTCGACTAAACTCCATAGCCCTTTTGTACGAAGAAGATTCTCCATCAACCCACTCCAATGATCATAATGAAGACCATCAAAGTGAGGATTTTTGCTGAAATCTTTTCGTCACTCATTTTCGTGTTTCTCTCTTCTTTTCTTAGCTAAGCTGCGGTTTATTTGTGTATATCAGGCCCAGTGGGCTCTGATACCAGTTTGTAGAGTAAAGGAAGTATGCAATCAACCAAAAAACTCTATTACTGTATGTAAACTCTGGCTATTATATAGCCTACAAACTTTAACAACAAATGCTGAAATATTGCTCACTCTCTTAGCCACAATCAGCTATGTGAGACTTATTCAAAAGTAACTAAAACCCTACTGAATAGGACTTCTAAAACAGATTAACAAACTAGCTAAAGAATATGACAACTTTCAAGCCTCTTCACTTATTAGTGTTGTTCTCATGGATTTGGATCCTTTCTAATTAGGTGGTAATTGAAGAGGATCCAATTGTGATAGTGGTTTTTCAATGCCACATAGGATTTCCACAATTATGATAGTGATTTTTCAATTCATGCTAAATTTTGTGAATTTAATTTTGTTTAGGATAAAATCAAATATTTCTAAATATTTCATAAAATTCGTAGAGTTTGTGAATTTAATTGCATTATTAATACGTTTGTCTTACTCGATCATGAATGAAATTTCCTGGTCTATTTTATAGTGTCATACCCTCTGTGAATCATATGAAATTAACAGATATAATACATATATGTATACATATCATACGTATACGTATACATGTTCATGTTCTTTTCAATGTTTACTTGATGCTATCGTTCGATTATTTTTCTGTGGTGATCAGTTGTGGGATTTTTTTCAACTAACTTCTCTAACAGCTGATTGCTTGCTGAATAGGTTGATTTTATCGTAATAAAATTAAATTCACAGAATCTAGTATGGTATTGAAAAACCATCATCATAATTGTGATAATCCTACGTGGTGTTATTTTAACATTTAAACTTAACATTGATGGTGGTGATTTAAAGAATTGGATCCTCTCCAATTACCGCCTAATTGGAGAGGATCCCAAACCTGTTCTGACATCAATATGGATGTGTGGATAAAGGACATTTTCACTGAAGCTTTATGATGATGGTCTTTGTTCAAAATTTTCTTCCTAAATTTGGGTTTTATAAAGTCGAATTTCCGTCATAAACCTTTCATATAGTTTCTTATTCATGTGGGTTGCTTGTCTTACTGTTCATCTACAGGCCTACTACTTTGGTTGAAATACAAAAACCCACTCTAAGAATATTGGTATATGTTCTTGTGACCTTCTGCTACTTTTTGGTACATTGCAGCTTATGATACTTGTCCTTCTGAGAAAATACTCATCTTTCCACAATACAGAGTTTATACACTGCTGTAGCCCATGCTTGCATTACAAAATGCATTGGATAAAGTTAGGATTGCAATCTCATGGTCCCTGTTGTTGAAAGCCAATTCCTAAATATCACGTCTTGGAATTTTCGTTTGACCTCATGACCAAGTATCGTCTAGTTTTTCTTAGCATTTTTTTTTGGAATGGTGGCCGTTCAATACCTAACTTGAATGAGAATAATTAGGTACAAGATCATGAAAGCAATCAATTTTTATTTATCATTTCATTGTTCTAGTTCACTAGCTAAACTGTTGTAGTAGTTGAAGCAAGAGGAAAAGAAGAAGGAAGCCCAAAATTGCCTAACCGGAGGTTGGAAAGCCTAGGCTAATTTTCGGTTGTCTGGGTGCTGCTTTCTCCTATGTGGCTGTCTAGATGGCGTCCAGATTGCTGTTTCTAACACTGGTCTCTAAATCATCAACCTTCAAGTTTTTATTCTTTTTCTTTTTCTTTTTGGGTTTAAATTGTATTATTATATTAGCTCCTATAACTTCCCAACATGTTTTATGCATATTTTCCTGGAATATCATTGTTATTTGTCAGTTGCTTGAGTTGCTTCAATAACTCTTTAATTACCTTTCAGCACTTTTGTCCATTGAAGGCTTTCCATTAGCTGCTTCAATAAATCTTTTAATAACCTTCCAGGTGCTTTTGTCTAATTATATATTACTAACTTCTTATACCAGATAGCTGTGGGCATGTGTGGCAATGATAATTTGGGGTTCGAGTAGCAGAATTCCTATTTGATCTGTTTAACATATCTCTCAGTCTTAAATGTTTAAACTTATGATCATATTTGTTTCATGTCAGGAGTTTTGGTAAACAAAAGAAATTGTTTCTGGAAGAAATTTGTGCCTAAGAAATATAGATTACGTTGAAATTCTGTGGTGAAAAAAATATTTATCAATTTGCATTTCAAGTAGAAGTCATTTTGTTTCTTTGGGGATTCATTCACAGAAGTAAAATTAGGTAAGGGATTATTGGCTTTGGGTAATTGGATTACGGAGTTCAATTCAACGTGCCTGAAGAAAGTCTCTTGGCCGCCACTTCTGTTGCACTGCCTCTTGGACCATTTGGTGCTTCCGACAGGACAGTATTTGGTTGGTTTTAAACAGATAGAAGTTAGTCATTTTCTTTATTCAGGTTTTGAAAGTATGTAGTTTTTGAAAGTTCGTCTTTTCACAAGAAGGTTCATACTGGATATGCGATATGCTAAGGTCGACAGATAGGCTGTATGAGTTAGTGCCTTTATGTAAGGAGAAAGGTAGCATTTATTGGGTTCCACAGATTCTATTAGAGAAACATTCCTTGGTTGTTGTCAAATTGTGTTCAAAGACTTCATTTTGCGGATGTCATTTTAAATGTTATTTTTAATTTTATTTTAAAGAAATGGATGTCATGTTAAATGTTAAAAGTATAACATATCCTCTTTGAATCGATCCTCTTTACTAACAAAACATATGAGTGTTTACTAATTTGATTTAGTCCAATAGTGATTGACAAGCGATTATAAATTGTCCATCACCCTTCATAGTGCAATGACTTAGCAGTATCTTTTCCTATTTCATCCATCTGTTGAATCCTTTTCTTTGGGGTACTTTTAGACTGCATTAACTAATGCGAAGTTGTTCAAGGGTATTACTTATATTTTGCTTCGTAGCTTATGTTTAATTTTTAATGCAGGAACTGTTTTCAGAGGTTGGTGATATCAAAAGATACTCGATCCATTATGATAGGAGTGGAAGATCAAAGGTAGGTGTTAAGCTTTTCTCAATCTCTTTTCTTGACCCATGTTTCCTGCTTCTTTATCGATTCTTGTAATTTTAGGGGACTGCTGAAGTTGTCTTCTCGAGGAAGGATCATGCTCTTGCAGCTGTTAAGAGATACAACAATGTGCAGCTTGATGGAAAACCAATGAAGATAGCAATAGTCGGCACAAATATTGAGAAACCTGTAGCTTTTCCTCCTGTTGCACATGTGAATTTTGGAAATCCTTCTGGCATTCCCCAAAGGTGTGATATTTCTGTGCTTCGCTGCCAAAGATTTTAAGTGCTTCACCATTACAGTTGAATTTCTTAATGAATAAATTTACCATTAGTAGCTGGCATATATTTTTGATTTGTTTAATTTATTCTTCTAATACTAATGTCTTTTTTATTTGTTTTTTGGTTTTTTTTTTTGGCCGGGGGGGGGGGGGGGGGGGGTTGG
>NC_033795.1:2561214-2566535 GCF_001876935.1 Asparagus officinalis | reverse complement strand
TTTATAAATGTATTTCATGGTGTTGGAAGTTATGTTTTGGTTGGTCAAACGTATGGAGCATGTGCATATAATTTTACTCGTGAGTTTGCTTACAATAGTAATCTAGGTATGAAAATACACGACAAAAAAAAAGAATTTGTGAAAATGAAGGGGAAAACGTTTAATTGTTGTATTAATAAACGGAGTTAGGACGTTGGATTGTGAGAGTTGGAAAGAAAATCCTGTAACTGATGTATCATAATAATTGGAGGTGGAGTGTTTGAGTCATATTCATTTTCCTTTTCTATCTCCTTTTGACCATTGATATTTCAAATTTCATTTTGACACCGAGTAAGGTCAGCACTACTGACGATTGAAAAAGTACACCGATTTATATTTTCTATTATCCTGCCTTGTAGTTACAAGTATCATGCCCCATGATTGTCCTCCAGCAACATCTTTTTAGTTGTAGTGCACTTGGGATGATTTTGTCATTTCTTCTTCTTCTGCTGCTGCTGCTATATTTGACATCTGTTGTTTTAAATATCTCTGACATGGCCGATTTATCAGTTAATATAACTGGCCAATATATCATTTTCTAAGGCTAGTCGGAAAATGATATGGTCTTAGTATCCTTTGGCGCTTTTGCCTTTTGGCAATTTTTGTGTGATATATCATGAACTTCCTGATGTATCAGGTGACATTTTGGCCTAAAAGAATCAACCAAAATGTTTCAGTGTTGATTTGGATTTCTATTTGTTTTAAAAGATCATTTTGGATTTATGGTTCGGTAGAGGTCTAAACTTAAGTGGTGGTGTTATATTATAGACTACGTGGGAGAGGTGTCCCTGCTGGCAGACCCCATGGTGGTGGTGGTCGTGGACAGAGTAGAGGAGGTCGAGGACGAGGTAGAGGCCGTGATGAGAAGGTGTCTGTCGAAGATCTTGATGCTGACCTGGACAAGTACCATCGAGAAGCAATGCAAGTCAACTAAAAAGAGGGGAATAGCCGTGTGTTTAAGACTTGGTTTGATTGCTTGATGCCACTTTATATGTGCATTTTGCTAGTAGATCTACTGTAGACTGCGTAAATTGCTCTTATAGTGTTCTTTTGCTGCTATATGAGCTTTGGGTATATGATATTTTGTTATTGTGATCGTGTGTTACATGGAAACGTATGGAGAGCTGATTACTGCTTAGCATCGTGAGATCTACTGTTGTAGCCTGCGTATATTATTTTGGCTTTAGAGCCCTTTTGGTGGTATATGGGTTTTGGGTTTTGCCCTATTTTTGTTCTTGCAGTCGCATCTTACTTTGGAAATTTTGGACAGCTGATGGCTGTTCTAGCATCATGAAACTTGGTTTTTGATAATGAAGTGGCCAAATATCCTCAACCAACAAGCATGAGTTTGGTACGAGGCTGCAGAAGCAATGAATCCGTCATCCGTTAATGTGGTTGAGGTGAGTGTTCGATTAGGCAAATGGTTTCTTACGGGAAAATTTGTAAGGCGATCAGGTTGATTTGATATATTTCGAAAGCAGGTTATCTTTGATTGATGAATTTTTGTTCTTAGGATTTGGATGATGGCTTTCTATCTCTGCAAGAAGATTTCTGCGACTGACTTTACTTGACAAGGCAAAGGACTTTCAAGAAAGTTGCATTACTAAAGATCGACTTCTGGAGTTGAAACTTCCGGCTTTAGAACAGAGAATGTTTTGTCGATGTATTGTCTTGGAACAACTTGGTTGCTCCTGTGCTAAAGGGGTGATATCATGAATATGTTATTAGTCTCTGTCTTTGGCATGTGAATAGCAGTCTCTCTCTCTCTCTTTCTCTCGTATTTTCGCAAGTAACTGAGAATGTTTTTTTTTTCCCCTTCGAAGATATGGCCTCCTTTTTTCAAATATCCTTTCAAGGTTTTGACAATGGTGACTACGATGATATTATGGTTGTTGATGACTCAAGCAACCGCTGCTAGGGATCTGAACGTGGGGATGCACGTGCCGTGTCATATCTACAACTCACACCCGCTATTAGATTGGAATTTGGGTCCTCTAGTGCTATTAAATTCACTTTGGAAATTTAAGCAAAGACTCTGAGGTTGTAGTGATGGCTGAGGATTATAATTATATTATGTAACAAGTTATGTTGACATAAAGAAAAATATTAAATCATGATTGTTAACTATGCTTTATGTACGTTGTAGGGTCGAAAAATTAAAGATTGATTGATTATCTTGTTTTAAGAAAACTGGGTTCGATCACTTAGTACGAACCCTTACAATCACTCACTCTCTCTCGATTACAGAGGAAGAGAAGATTAATTCAGTTTCTCTTTTGTTTAAGGTGGGTTCTAGGTGGTGAAAGTATGCTTCCCTCGATGCTTGAGTCGAGTTTGCCTCGTTGACGATCAGACCAAAATCACAGGAGCTTCTGACGTAGGTTCACCGGCTGGAATCGAGGTTCGAACTTCGATTTGACATGCAGAAACTTTAAGCTCTGATGTTTCTCTAAGTCCAAGCTTGAAATTCTTCAATTCAGAGTAAAAAATCCCAACCCCATAGCTGCTTGCGGCTATTTATAGGGTTTTAAGTACGTAACCGACGTGCTACAATAGTGGGGTCGTGGGCGTAACTGATGCGCTGCAATTGTGGAGTTGTGGCGTAACTGACTCCTTGAATTTGGCCCACGTGGCTGACTGGGTCTTCGTGGCCGTTACAGCCTGATTTAATGCTGGTGACGATCTTCACTGCGTTGGCGAACCTCGTCTTTGATGTCAAGCCTCGCTGTGTGGCGAGCCTCGTCTTTGATGTCGAGCCTCGCTACGTAGCGAGCCTCGTCTTTGATATCGAGCCTCATTATGTGGCGAGCCTCGTCTTTGATATCGAGCCTCGCTGTGTGGCGAGCCTCGTCTTTGATGATGAACTTCGAACCTCGTTTCCAATGACGAGCTTTGTCTTTGACAGCTAGAGTTCAACTCGTGTCCAACGACGAGCTTCGAACCCTGTATCCACTAGTGAACCTCGAACCTCATATCCAATGACGAGCTCCGAGTCTTGTATTCACTAGCGAACCTCGAACCTCGTATCCAATGACGAATTCCGAGTCTCGTAGATCTGTTTCATTCAATGAACTTTATCTTTCGACGTTGAGTTCTGTTGCATGGCGACTCTCGTTCTCGATGTTGATCTTTTCTAAACGACGAACCTCGTTTCTGATTGAAAAAGGGTTCGTTTCCATGATCCATCTTTTCACCTTTCGAATTTTGGCATTTTTTAATGTCTACAAAAGTTAAGACATACTCAACATATGTTGATATTATAGTAGTTCCGTATGTTTTATGCCCAAAGCAGGATAAATATCAAGTATTCATATTTGTCAGAATATTTGAGTACATCTTAGTTGAATGTATGCCGATCATTTGTCTAAGCGTATGAACTACTTAATGTTATAGCATTTTCCTTCACCTATCATTCACTTAACGTTCAATAGGTATCTTGGATGTATATTTGATTGTTTATGTTACATGACCAGATCGCGCACGTTATGTATGATGACCAGCAGCTGAATCAAGGTATTTTGACCGACCAATAAATTGGATTTTCTTGTCTATATGTGTGTGTGTGAAATATGAGTATGCTTGGTGCCAAGTACAAATGTTGTGCTTGGTATCACTCATTCAAATAGGGGACCACATTCACATAAGTTGAGGAGTACATGGAGATATGCAACCATTTGAATAAGTGGAGGGGATTATGCCACCTCACTACCAAGCAGAACTTTGTGTTTGGTACCAAACATATCCATTTCTCTCTCTCTCTCTATATATATATAGGTATGCTTGGTACCAAGCAAAAAGTTTATACTTGGTAGTAAGGTGACACAATCTCCTCCACTCATTCAAATGGGGGACCACATTCACATGGGTTGAGGAGTGCATGGGGATATGCAACCATTTGAATGAGTGGAGGAGATTATGCCACCTCACTGCCAAGCATAACTTTTTGTGCTTGGTACCAAGCATACACATCCACAACCACCACACACACCCACACTCTCTCTCCTCTCTCTCTCTCTCTCTCTCTCTCTCTCTCTCTATATATATAATATATATATTATATATTATATTATATATATATATATATATATTATATTATATATATATATATATATATATATATATATATATATATATTGAGAAAAATGGCGTATGCTTGGTACCAAGCACAAATTTTGTGCTGTGGTACGTGATGTGTCACATTCCTCTTCACTCACTATCCATCGTGAATGTGGTCCCATAGTTTGAATGAGTGGAGGGGATGTGAGCACATCACTACACAGCACCAACTATTTATGCCTGGTACAAAGCATACCCATGCTGCTCATATATATATATACTCATACCTATATATTATATATATACTTATATATATATATATAATATATATATATATTATTATATACTATATATATATATATTAGTATATCATAGTATATAGAGACGAAGAGAGAAGAGAGAGAGACGAGAGAGAGAGAATGGACTATGCTTGGTAGCCAAACACAAAAAGTTCTGCTTGGTAGTGATGTGTCTTATTCTCATCCACTCATTCTAATTCCCAACCACTCCCCAACATATGTGAATGTGGGCCCCGATTTTAATAAGTGGAGGGGAATATGTCACCTCACTATCAAGCACAAATACTTGTGCTTAGTACCAAACATGCCCATTTTTCTCATATATATATATATACTAGTGTGCGCCACGTGCGAAGCACGACATTCCCTTTTTTTATTGCTACAGTAATCTCGTTTTTAAATGTTACAATGATGTTTTTAAATGCTACAACAATATTTTTTAAATTCTACAGTAATTTTTTTTAAAATGCTACAATATCCCACCTTTGCTACAACAAATTTTTAAAAAATATTACAACAATATTTTATATAATGCTACAGTATCCTGCCTATGCTACAAAAATATTTCTTTGAAAATGATACAATAATACTGCTACATTAAATTACTGTTACATTTAATGTAGCACAAATAGTGAATCTTGGGTCCTTCGCTACAACAAATTTTTAAAAAATATTACAACAATATTTTATATAATGCTACAGTATCCTGCCTATGCTACAAAAATATTTCTTTGAAAATGATACAATAATACTGCTACATTAAATTACTGTTACATTTAATGTAGCACAAATAGTGATTCTTGGGTCCTTCGCTACAGTATCCTGCCTATGCTACAAAAATATTTCTTTGAAAATGATACAATAATACTGCTACATTAAATTACTGTTACATTTAATGTAGCACAAATAGTGAATCTTGGGTCCTTC
>NC_033795.1:2554690-2559126 GCF_001876935.1 Asparagus officinalis | reverse complement strand
GATTAAGAAATTCTACATAGATAACATATTATAATACATGAAGTATTATAAAAAAAACCAACTTTTTTTAAAAAAATTACACAAAATATCTTCAAAAGTCTAGAATTATCCAAAACATGCTGACTTTTCAAAACTTATTTTATTTAAATGTTAATCTATCCAAATACTAATTATATCCTATATTAACTCCACATGAACCACCCATAGCTCAACAATATAAACAAATAAGATTAAGAAATTCTACATAGATAACATACTATAATACATGAAGTATTACAAAAAAAACCCATTTTTTTTAAAAATTCACACAAAATATCTTCAAAAGTCTAGAATTACCCAAAACATGCTGGCTTTCAAAACTTAAAGCAACAAACATAAAGTCTAAAAATTAACGATAGCCCCCCGAGTAATTTGGAATTGCAAAAACAATCTTAAAAGTTCAAATTATAAAAACACACCCTAAAATTTAGCGATTTTAAAACTTGCAAACAATATAGACCACTTGAAATTTTAAATTTTGTAAAAAAAAAATCTCAAAGTTACAAAAAGTACAAAAACTCCATCAAAAGTTAAAAATCTCAAAAAATCCTGAATTTTCAAAACTTATAACTAGTAGGCATCAAATCTAGAAGTTATTAGCAAATTGGCTAGAAATTTAATTTTTTTAAAAACAACACAACGTTTTAGTAATTGTAAAAAAAATCTTAAAATTTCAGAGTTGCAAAAAACATCTTAACATTTGAACTCACAAAATATAAAAATTACAAGCATCCAACGTAAAATTTAAATTTTTTAAAAATGCTATCAAAGTTTAAAAATTACAAAACACACCCTCAAAAGTTTAAAATCACAAAAAGTCTAAAATTTGGCAAAGAAAAGAGTAAATGTTTGATATTCTTTTATTAAGATATATAAATTTAACTATCAATTTAAAGTTTATCATCCCTTTCAGAATCTAAATGTAGTCTAAGTTAATACTGATAAAAATAGCAATTACAATAAATTAGAGCTATTTAGTTAAGGAGTAAAAAATTAAAAAAAATATATGATAGATTAAAAATTAATGTTGCTATATAAATTTAAGGAACTGCATATAATTTTACTAATAACATAAATTGATTGAAGACTAACTTATATAAAACTGACAAAATACTATAATATAATAAGTTAGCATTAATTGATTATAATGTATAAACATTCATCACTGATGTTAATAATATTTATAGGGTATCAAAAAATACAATGAGTTAGCGGATCCAAAGGGACAACATCTCGGAGCTCCGTTATACCTCCCTCAAACTATAGGCCTACCTCAGCTTCAACAGCTTGTCAATCAGCTTCTCATTATATAATTATCTGCTTAATTCACCATAGAATTTGATGTGTCAAAATTGGAAGCATGTTTTGCAATAACTCAAGAGTATGATATATGATTATAGATCATTTGGAGATGACATGGAGTAACAAGTTTATGAATAGAGAAATTATCAGAAAGTTCATAGATATCCTTTAAAAAATCAAACTATTTTCATTTCAAATGGAGAAGTGAAGAAAATAAACCTAAATTCGAAAACATTCATGAATCACTTAAACTGACATTGACAAAAGTTATATCTAGTAAAGAAGCACCGACTGAGTTCCTTTTGAAGAACATATTGAACAACTTTGTCCTGATCAAAAAAACATTCTCCATAAAAGATACAAAAAAAATAGTAAGCGTTTGTAAATTTTCATAGTTTTTCCTATATAGTGACATGACTCTGCAAGTAACTTTATTTGGGGATATGATTACCAATGAATGATCAATTTTTAAATGCACGATCAAAGATAAACATGTAATAGCACTGTCAGATTTCAAAATCTTTAAATATGAAGGTAACATATTTTACTTCTAAATTTTTTTATTAAAATTCACATTATATCTGTCTCAAATTTGTGTGGGAAATATGCATGTCATCGTAAATTATGTTAACAATACATATCAACCCAAAGATACAACTTATTGAAGAAATAAGAGAATGGTTAGTAAACCAAGCAAACATGAATATAACACAATAAAGAAAAAAACATTACACTTTGAAGCTAATATGCATGACTCATTTAGAATAAGCTGCTAAAATAAAAGCATATCCATCAAGGCTCTTTACAAATATAATACAAATTTATACTATTGATATATGCGATCATCACAACATTCAAAGAGGTATGTTCTTATAAGAGCTACTCTAAAATGTACACAATTAAACTTAAAAATACTCTACCAATATACAGACACGTTGTTGGACCTATAATGTAAAGATAACTATCATTTATAATATAGTTGAGCCGTGGTTCTAGCGAAAGGCTACAATAAGAAGGTGAATAGTGATGTTACTAAGAATGTCCAAATGATAATTGTCATAGAATCACTGATGATGTAATACTAATTTGAGTAATATCTCTTCATGAAATAAACATATCAAAATTAAATATTAACATTATAATATGAGGCAATTTGATAATGGAAAATACAGTTATTTAGTTCAGATTCTTGTGAAAAATGACTTGGACAAAGCAAAAAGGTAATATTATTAACACAATAGAAACTCTTATTGGATGCACACCAGAAAAAATTCGTTGCAGAGAAAAGAGGTAACACCTAACATTATTTAAAAAATAAATTAAAAACATAAAATTTTTATATATATGAAATTAACATTTAATCTCATTGAAACACAAAAATAATCAAAGTCTGTATTTTAAAAACTTTCTGTTGAATATCGAAAATACATTTAACTTCTTCTTTGTGAAGTAAGACGAGAAGACAGAAGATGAAAGAGCTCATGGAAAAATAACATCACAAGAAATCCAGCTCCAACCTGATGTCACAATCAATGTAGACAATGAAGACACAACTCTAGAATTGCATAGGTAGAAGATAAATGTAAAGAAGGATTGATCTTAACTTAATAAAAAAATGAAACAGAAAGAATAGAAGATTTGTTTTTCGAATTTTATAGAATAGCTTAATTTTTTGAGTAAAACCAGGAATATTTAGAAGGGATTCTCATCAACTCTTTTAAGTATTTTTATATGGTTATGTGGATGATTTTAATATATAAAAGTGTACTAGAGTTATTATTAATCTTTAATTTATGATTTATTCTTAAGTTTATGATGATTAGCAACAAACTTCATATTCTCTTTAGTTTCGCTCTAGCCCACGTTAATTAGTCATCTTGGCTTATTGGTTTTAATTATTCATCTTTATTTTATAACACTATTTTTAACTATTTTTCACTTTTACAACATTATACTTTCTCAAACCAAGCTTTGTTTCATGTTGGTCCAAATAATGTAAAAATTCAAATTAGTTTTAGATTACATATTTTTTCTAGCAATTCAATTATCAATCATGAAAATTTAAATTTAGTGTAGCCCATTCAAACAAACATCAAAGAAAATAAATAATTACAGAGCTAAAGTTTAAAGATATAAGTGAGCAAAAACAATCGAAGTAGAACTGAGAAATAAAATTTAGTAAGAAAATAAATTAAACATATTTAATCATGGTATTTAACCACGTGCATTGTACGTGCATAAAACCTAGTATATATATGAGAAAAATGTGTATGCTTGGTACAAAGCATAAACTTTGTGCTTGATAGTGAAGAAAAATGGGTATGTTTGGTACAAAGCATAAATTTTGTGCTTGGTAGTGAGGTCTCCTATAACCATCCACTCATTTTAATTCTCAACCACTCCCTAACTCATGTGAATGTGGGTCCCGATTTCAATGAGTGGATGAGAATATGTCACCTCACTATATATATATATATGAGAAAAATGAGTATGCTTGGTACAAAGCACAAAAATTATGCTTAGTAGTAAGGTGTCAAATTCCCTCCACTCATTCAAATGTGGGAACAAATTCACATGAGTAGTAATTGGATGGGGATGTGACACATCACTACTAAGCACAATTTGTGCTTGGTACCAAATTTTGATGATTCCGGGATTGTTGACGCCACCACCACCGTCACCACCATCACCACTAACCCCACGCTCTGGCTCCTTGCCTTCAAAGGTACTTGCACAAATATATGTACGTCATGCATATATGCTGTTCTTCAGTTCTCTGTCCTTGTTATGAATATCGATATAGTATTTTGTTTATCTTTCTCCGCCACCACCACCGTCACCACCATCACCACTAACCCCACGCTCTGGCTCCTTGCCTTCAAAGGTACTTGCACAAATATATGTACGTCATGCATATATGCTGTTCTTCAGTTCTCTGTCCTTGTTATGAATATCGATATAGTATTTTGTTTATCTTAATATCAAGATAATTCCTGCAAATGTTTCATATTAATTTCTCGTCTCTGTCTTCCTTTGCAGCTACCCACTACTCTGTCTCCGCCCCCGCCTCCATCGAACATCCCTCCACCAAGCAT